>NC_084661.1:14152554-14452554 GCF_019802595.1 Syngnathoides biaculeatus | reverse complement strand
TGAGGGGCGTTGACGGCGCTCTCCGGAGTAATAGACGCGTGGGAGGCTCCGGTGGGATGCGCGGCGCGGGAAATGACCCACATCGTGTAAGCGAGCGCCGGGAAGAAGGCAATAAAAAGGGGAAAAAATGAGGGGGCGCTGAGCGGAACAAAAAGCCGCAAGGTGCCAGGTTACGGATATTATAACGACTGGTATCCTACACGCATAAAATGAAGTGTTTTTAAAATGTATGCGGATATTGGAGGCCTTAAAAAAAATCCGCTATATATATATATATATATATATATATATATATATATATTTTTTTTTTTTTTTTAAAGACAACTTGTACGTGATAATATTGTCCACTTGATGGCGCTGTTTCTCAACTAAGGCCTTTGTGCTAGCGGCTAGCACAAAGGCCTTAGTTGAGAAACAGCCCATAAAATGTCCACACTGTGCGACGCTACATTAGGTAGACTTGCTCATGCCAACACAACAAAATAACAAAATTCAGTCTTAAGGATAATAATGCACATCTAGCAAAATTCAGTTATTTAGTAAACTGCTTATGAGCGGCAGTAGTTCTCAGCTCATGCTAAGAAGTACATCTAATTAAAAGCAATAAATTCAGCGACATAATGGAGTACGTATACGTACACAAAACACACGCGATTTGTAAAATCAATTTGCATTTGTAAAATAAAGCCCAAATATCCAAAGTAGAACATCAAATCCAAGCCAATGAGAAGGCGGAGCCTCTTCTCGGCCAATCCATTTTACTGCGGCTGAGCAGGAGTGGAAGTTGGGGCCAGCAGAGAAGTACTTGAAGGGGGTTGTAATCCTAATGTTTTATCATCGCCACGCGGTGATCAAAGTGAAGAACATGATGACCACTTGAAGGCCCATTACGTTCTTTTCCGGACCGTCGGGCTCAATCGCCGTCTCCTCGAGACACTTTTTTTTTTTTTTAGAAGGAGCCAAAAAAAGCAACAATTTCCCCGCCGTCGCACCGCTCGGCTTTATAGTATCGGGAAAACGCTTCCGTACTATTACGCCGTGCCTTCACCTGGATGTTGGCACCCTTGTTCACGCGTAGTTTGACGTCAACACATGAGGAATTGACATCTTCTGACATGCTTTTATACTGTCGCCTATATAGTGTATCATAAACAAGCCTCAAGTGCAGAAAATACCGAATATCTTGTGGTAAGAGTTTTTTTGTTTTTTTTTTTTTTAAATACACTGCCACAGAAACATTAAATTCCATATTTCACAAAGTAACCTCTGCCATTTACTATAGAGTGAGACACTGCTAGATATAACTGTCAATGCATAGATATGAAAGTCAACTAAGTTTTGAAGAATTAAACCCAAGGGTTGCATTCATAGGTTGAACAAAAAGGGTCCAAGAATTGACCCTTGAGGGATGCCCAATGTCATTGCCATTCAATTGGACTGAAAACTTCCTTTGGTCAGGAAATAAATTTCCTCTAGTTTGGAGTACTGCATTTAAAGGATTCTTTCAAGGTTGTTTTAATCCATATCCACCATATTATATCATCTAAAAGGCAGGATTTTTTTTTTTTGATTATTGTGTACATAACTGGAGAAGGTACCAGTAAGAGAGACCAGTTTTACAGATGCTCTGTTAAGAGGTTCCTCGCAGTGAAGGAAATTACAGCATTGTGGGACCACCTGTTATTTTAAGGAAGGCATTGACATGACGTGCGGCAATTATTGCATTTTTTTTTTGACAAATCGGGAGTATTTGAGGCGGAGCCACGTCACGTAAACGTGACATTTTCGATCAAGACGACGACCCGACCGCGCCTTCGAGAGGAAATGAATCCTTTCAGCGACGAGTGAATGATGGGCCCGCCGCCGCTAATCTTTGCGACGCATGCGGACATATACGGCGCCATTGATGGCTCCAAACTCATCATGCCGCCGTTTACTAGCGACGCATTAAAAGAACGAACGACAGAGGTTAGCGCAGATAACGCTGACGGGGGAGCTTTTCATACACTTCCGCTTGTATTTATTTCCCCAATATAGATGTGCTTAAGTGGAAGTAAGCGCGGCTCGTTTCCTCGAAGCAAAATCAATCAATCACGTGCTGGAGAAGAGTGAGTAAAAGCTGTTGTCGTACCGGGATGCGCAATTTCCTCATCACGTACGTGGACGATAACAATAAAGGAAATGCAGCGTTTGAAAATAGCCTTTGAAAATTATGTTCATTACAATATTGAAATAATATTCAAGTGCCTCGCAGAGGACCTCAAGAACCCTAAAGATGACCAAAAAAATAAATACAGAGTACAATCAAAGCACAACGACAGTATTTCATATCACGGCACTGATTTTTCGGGTGTTTACAGGCAACTAAATTCCCCACAGGGCTCCGTCCCCGGCACCCCTGAAATAGTGAAGGTTCACTTTATATGTACGTTACAGTTACATCCCATTCAATAACCTTCCTGACACACCCGTGTAACAAATATCTCAATATATATGTACATTAGTTTTACATGCTATAGTTGAACAGTAGTCAAAATTACGTTTCGATGCAGGCCATGACTTCAAAAAGGTTTTATATCAGTCCTGTACTGTAATAATCTGAAGAGCTTCCATACATATACATATTTTTACTACTTGCCCACAACACACAAGTTGAGAATAACCACTATCGAGGGCTACGAGCTAGTTACATAATAAGTACAAAAAAAATACAGGGAAACATGGATTACATAAGTATATTATGCATACACCGAGCA
Organism: Syngnathoides biaculeatus; assembly: GCF_019802595.1. NCBI lineage: Eukaryota > Metazoa > Chordata > Actinopteri > Syngnathiformes > Syngnathidae > Syngnathoides > Syngnathoides biaculeatus. Next base: position 14,449,798 of record NC_084661.1, on the reverse strand, counting down.
AATTGCCCCCCATCGCGCCGCAGCCGCTCGAAACGTAACCGATAAGTCACCGATCGACATTCGGCACCGAGACCCGCACGAATATCGACGGCGCGCGTCGACGAGGCCCAGGCAATCGTCGCTGAAACACTTCCATCGACATCTGCGGTGGTGGAAAGCGTGAGGGCAGAATTTAAAGCGACTTCAGGAAAAAAAAAAGGGGGGGGGGCAATAAATTGAGCAGTGGGTTTGTTTAATGCACGCACGCGCTCACGCAAGTCGATATCTCGCTCATTATCAGTCCGCTCACATGCGGTCGGTCGTCTTTGCGTTATCGTAACGTCATTTGGCATTACACGTTCTTTTCGGTAAATCGGCTGCTTAACGTGCTGAAAGTGTAACGCTTTTTTTTGGGGGGGGGGTTAAATCTAGAATCTGTTTTATTACAAACTGTCACAAGTGCACAAAACATTTGTAATCATTTCCATTTTTGTGCATATTAGGTCAGTAAAGTTAGGAAAGGTCAACAAATTGATGGTCTTTTTATTGCTGTCAAATGTGACAAAGCTTTTGTATGCATCGAGCATCTTTATGATAAACATCTAAGCCAAATATTTTTATTCACAATGCTTCCAAATTGGATTAATGACAACTTGGGGGGATTTTTTTTTTTTTTTTAAATAGTGCTCCATTGCATGTGTGCCTAATATAGTGTCCGTAAGTAGGTGAGCCATTTCGAGTGCAGTTAATGAACTTGAAGATGACGATGATGATGATGGGGGGTGCGTGTAACGTCACGCCCCTCGCCTCTCTCGCCTCATCCCAGACGAACGAACCCACTTCTTTTTCCAGCCTGAGAGCGCCCACGTCGACCGAATACCATTTCTATAGTATTCATAATTATGGCCACGTTTTCATCTCTTTGCGGGATTTAAACTTGCTCCGGAGCACCGCAAGGGGAGCGACGATGGACCAATAAGGTCGACGCGCGCCGGAGGAAGAGGAAGTCGCATCGGAAAGAGAGCGGTTTTGAAGAAATACCCGTCAGGTTTGCGTGCTGACACGGGGGCTTTCCGCGCCGCGGTGCGGACGAGGGTCGACAGGCCGACGCGGGGAATGATTCGGCGTGGTCTGAAACGCGTGGAACGGAGGGGGGGTGTTTGTTTTGCGGGGTTGGTGAGCCCTGCAGGATGCGCACGCGTGATGACGGCTTGCGTCTAACTGCTGGAGCGGCGCGTTAAAGAACAAAAAAAAAAAAAACTTCTCACGATGATTTTAACAACTTTCGCCATCCTCTTGTCATTTCCTGGTAAGTTTTCCCCTCCTTTTTTTTGGTCCTTAAATGAGTGCGCGTAATAGTGAGTGAGATTCTATCCCGCAACTTGCCAGACTTGGCGTCCAGCTTGAAGGGGGTCGGCGGAGGTGCCGGTGCCGCTGGTTCCGCTGCGCGTTTGGACTGCGTCAAGGCCAGCGAGCAGTGCCTGAAGGAGGCCACCTGCAGCACCAAGTACCGCACCATGAGGCAGTGCGTGGCCGGCACGCAGAGCAGCCTGAGCGCCGTGCACGCCGCGGCCGTGGCCGCTCCGGAGGCGCAGGGCGAGTGCCGCAGCGCCATGGAGGCCATGAAGCAGAACCCCCTGAACCGCTGCAGGTGCCGGAGGGGCATGAAGAAGGAGAAGAACTGCCTGCGCATCTTTTGGAGCATTTATCAGAGTTTACAAGGTGCAGACGCCTGCGTGCTCCGGAAAACTTTTAAGCGTGCGCAGCGTGTTCACTTTGCCCAACCACAACTGGGCCGAGTCACAAATTGGACACGAGAAAAATGTCATCAGGGCATTTAAAAAAAAAAAAAAAAAAAAAATTCAGTACATATAGGTTATTCCAGAATTGAGGTCAATCTAGGCACCAACATTTTTGGAGGGGTAAAAAAAAAAAAAAAAAAGACCATTTACTTCCTATATGTGTAATATTTCAAGGACAAAAAGTCAATCACTTGATTTGACCAGCTCAAAATCAAAGTTGCACTTTTTTTTTTATGATCAATTTTACTCGGCGTGACATTTCACTGCATGGCACAAGGCTGTACAATTAAAGTAAAATTTGGATTTAAAATTGAATAGTAATTTCGTGTCAGCATTACTCGAACAGTCTTGGCTGGAGTGCATGCTAACTATATTAGCTTCTATGCTAGCTGGTCAAAGAACAAACCTGGGTACAATTTAGAAAATAAATATGGTATGGCTTTGTGATTACAAGAGAGAGTTGCATTGCTGTGAATGGCACACCCCATCATTGAAAACGGTAAAAAATGTAAATAGACATTGAGTCATGTCGTTCACTTTTTTCTATCTCGATGGCAAAAAAAAGAAAATCAGTAACAGAGGTTGAGACAACTTCAATGCATTATTACCAAGTTTCTGTGATTTAAAAAAATAAAAAAAAAAGGCAAAAAATTAATCATATTATATTCGATACAGTGCATAAAGTTGGTTGTCAAAGCAGAGGAAAAAAACTTCCTGGACTGTTCAAGAGCTATTTGCTACTTTTGATATTATTTTGAAATTTGTGGAATGGCCCACGTCCTGAAAGCATTTAATTATTCCGCCAATCACTACACGTCGCTGGCGTAGATAGCTCAACAAAAGACATTTCACTTGTTGTAAAGGATGACAGTTCTCAGGTCAACCGAGTGAAATTGGATCATTTCAATTGGTACACCCGATGATCTGTAAACATATTTTCGAGGAATCGGAGAATACAGAAATGTATTGAAATAATTGAGAATGGAATACAGTACCTGCATGTAATGAAGTAACATCTTCCACGCAGGTAATGATTTATTGGAGTATTCTCCATACGAGCCAGTCAACAGCCGTCTTTCGGATATCTTTCGCTTGGCCCCCATCATTGCGGGTAAGACCCCAATTTTTCATTATTTTTTTTAATTGTTTCTTAACCACTGCCAGTCCTCCGAGTCAACATGCATATTTGAATTCAACAGCCGGGCAGTGAATGGCTTCGTTAGCACGTTTGCGTTCGGCGTCGGGGGGCTATTTAGACCAGTTCCTCGGGCCGGGTACGGCCCACGTGCCGCAGGTTGCATCCCCCGCTGCACGAATGTCTACTATATCAGACAGTTGCCCTCGGGATGCCCATTAGCTGCCATCCGAAGCAGTCATCTGACTCGGTGACTGAGCTTGTATCATTTTGTTTTTTTTTACGTGTAGCACTTATTGTGTATGACAGTGTGTATGTGTGCGCGCGCTAATGGTGGATTTTAAAAGGAATGCATTCAGGAATGCTGTTCGCAGTTTGTACAGGACATGAGGGCGCAGCTAAGCATGTTGATCTACATATAACGAAAAACACACACACGCAAAAGAACTATTAACCATCAGTCTGCACTGCACCATTAGTGTGTGTTTTGAGGGTGTCTGCTGCAAAGCCAATCATTGAACTGACCCCCCAAAAAGGCTACCCAAATATACATTTTAATATTCATGTAATGAGGTGCTGTTCTCAAGAATTTAGCAAGAGTTGGTAGAAAATGTCATGGATGATTAGTTGTGAGGGCAACATTTTTTTTGTGGGAGGAGAGGATAAATAACATGCAATCTCTGTTTGGATAAAGTATTGTTTTGAAATTATTTTAGACATATGTGCAGTATGTTGAGTTTACTTTTTTTTTTTTTGTTTAACATTCAATACCATTTGGTACAAATTTGATGCTTTTCATAATTTTTCTCCATATTAAGCGAGTGCAAAATGGTGGGTCATATTTTTGTTGTACAGTATCAATTGAAAGCAATAAAGAATAATGCATAAATGATAGCCACCTAGACCCTGAAATACTGTACATAACTAATATCTGTAACTTTCAACAGATTAATTCATATTTGAATTCATAATCAAATCTAACGAGTTTTTGGAGCCGGCCGGCATGATTTATCACAGAAACAAAACGGAGGCTGCGACGGAACCTTTAAGAGCATTTAACGATGACTTCTAGTTTCAAGTATGTTCTTTTTATTATAATTATTTATTGCCCCCCCCACCGTGTGCCGCAATCAGCGGAGAGGGACTGCGAGAAAATAAATGGAATTGGAAACAAATGGTCGGGAGGTTCGCAGATAAGGAACGAGGCTGCCCATGAATCAAAACAAGGACCGTTTTAACACAAAAGGAGAGAAAGTTTTTTGTGAAGAGCAACGCGGTGTGCTCGGGAACTTTAGATAAGACCGGGTGAAGCGTGCCTGAGCATACTTGAGCAGCTTAGTCTCCATTTTGGAACAGGTTCAAGCGCGGTTGCCCCTTTCCCATTAATTAGTCCCCATCTTTGGTCAGCGTAAAACGCCACAGACGGGCTAACAGCACTGGTGTTATGATGTTAATAAGCCTTTGAGAAATTGAGTGCAATCTGTGACGCAACCCGAGGAAGCCAACGCATTCAAATGTACGTATTTATGCTCTGCAACTTACTGATCAGTTTTGATCGGCTCAGTGTGCACGTCTGTGTTATACTGCCCCCAGGTGGCCAAGGCAAACACACTGGAAGCAGGAGCAGATTGTCTGGTGAACTTAGCAAAAAATGTAGGGGGGGGGAAACCTAATTCTTGACATTGTGCTGGTCTACAGTGTTTTTTATTACATAAAATATTTCCTACTATTCCCACCACCACTACGTTTACAAATGTTGCTTTTTTCCTTACCAAGTTTCAAGATTTTCATTTGGGTTTTTCGAAGGTTGGAACAGATTCATACCATTTCCATTCATTTCTATGGTGATGGCGATTTGAGGGACGGGTATTTTCATCGCAAGTGGCGCTCACGGAAGGAATTAAACACCTCGTCTTACTGCAAATAGTTAAGGCACACTGGCGATGTACTTTTGTTGCGTACTTGAAGTGAAGTGCACCACGTTGCGGTCGGGACACCTTGAGTGAGTCACGCGTCAATGTCACGTTATTTTTCCGTCGTGACTCACCAGAAAAATGTCAGTAAGCAACAGACTCGCGTCGTGACTAACCTCGCGTGGATGTACTTTGACATTGTCTCACATGGCAATGTTATTGAGGGAGGTGGAGCGCGCCCCCACCAAGATGGCTGCACACGTCACAGGCGTAGCCAATTGTGGCTCGCTAATTGTGGCATATTTTACTCAGGAGCTTTTGGTTGCCAGTTCTGCTCGGCACTTGAGGAAATCAGGGAAAAGGGGACAACAATATGTTTTTTTTTTTTTTTAAATTGATAATTGCCGTGGGTTTCATTACACCATTCGGAATATGAATATTTTGCCATCTATCATGGAGAAAAAGAAGGTTGCCAAAGTAGACTTTTATGAAGGCACTTTGCGAAATAGCCCCGAGGTCGTCCTATTTGCTTCCAGAACGCGTTTTGTCAGGGTCAAAGGAAAGATCACACTGTTTGTACACATCAGTGACATCGCGGTGGGCTTGCTCAAGGGCGGAAACGTGAGATCTGCGTATTGTCTTTTTCCGACCAATGAAATTCTAGACACGGATATCAAACAATTTGTGTCAAGAAACTCATTATAGAAATCATCGTTTTTGGCACAAATTACATCATTGGTGCTTGGGATTAAAGTCCTGCTTATGATGCCTTTGAATTGCATTAAACGAGACAGCAACATAGAATTAGTCACGAAAGAGATGATATGACCTCACAGTGGATTTATTATGAAAAGCAGAAAAAAAAATGGGAAAGGTTTTATCATGCTGAGGGCACTTTGCTCTTGATGAAGAGACACCGCGACCTCCAGCTTCTCCGTCTTAGTCACAAACGCACAATCTGGAAAAACCTTGGCAACAGCCACGCACAGGTTTATATTCTCTTAAGGGAGCAAAAACGTGAACGATTTCCATATTTGAACTATTCTCACTTGAATGAGGTGGACCTGTATCCTAAGACCTCGAGAGCAGCGGTCCGTTTGGCTGATACTTGGCCATTCTTTCGTTGATACAGAGCCACAAAAAAAGTTGTTCATTAGTTTGATTTTTTTTTTTTGGGGTGTGGGGCGAGGTTAAATCCAGTACAACTATACTCCATTTTTTTCCCCCCTTATTATCCTTTTTTTTTTTTTCTTCAGCGGTGTGCTGTGAGATTTTAAGTAAATTTAAATAATTTACATTAAAAATATTGATCTAGTCTTATTTTTAAGTCCAATTTGTATTTTTCAAATGGTTTAAAAAAAATGAATACGTGCCTACAATTTTCACAGTTTTAATATTTTAATCGACTGCAAGATATTAGCATAGGCCTCAAGCCAACCCGAAAACATTTAAACTTCTAAATATCCTTTAAAGCTCATTATTATTATTATTCTTAAATGGAAAAAGATGACTGTGGCGACCCCTAACGGGACAAGCTGAAAAAAAAAAAGATTAAGTGAAGAGTAACTTTTTTTTTTTTCCTCCAATGGCTGATGGGTTTATGATGACATCAAATTGCTACAAATTCTGGCTAGCCACGATCAAAATGTGGATCAACCAAAGATGATTTGAAATTGATTTCATTGGCTATATTTTTCCTTGCCCGTGCAATTTACTCCGAAAAGATCAGCAATCTCGTAATTTGTGGAAGGGTAGAACCGAGCCTGACCACAAATGAAAATCTGCTAGTAAAAAAAAAAAACAGGGGATCAGATTACATGCCCCCCCCCCCAAAATAAGTAAACAAAAATAATTTTCCTTTCATTCATCATTTTCCCGCAAGCCCACAACTAATTCCCCGGCTTTCTCTTTTAAACGATGAGTCAAACTAGAACATTTGTCTGTGCGCCCGTCAGCCGAGGCGGCCCCCGCCAAGGAGAACAACTGCCTGAACGCGGCCAAGGCGTGCAACCTCGACGACACGTGCAAGAAGTACCGCTCGGCCTACATCAACCCGTGCACCAGCCGGGTGTCGGCCTCCGAGGTGTGCAACAAGCGCAAATGCCACAAGGCGCTGCGACACTTCTTTGACAAGGTAACGAGGCCGCGGCGTCATTGCAGCGCTCGAGAAGTTGGCGCGAACGCAGCCGAAATGTCCCGAAAATTTCATTTTGCCGTAATGTTAGCCTACAAGCTAACAAAACATCCCCCCCCCCCCCCAACGAGAACAAGCAGAACAGAGTCAACAAACAGGAGTCAATTTGGTTCGACCTACCACAATGGATTTATTTGGGGGGCATAGTGAGCCAATGAACTGCACATAATTGTACCAGGTAACGGTTGTTGCGAACAAAGCCGCTAAAGTTCTTGTAAAATGGGGGAGGGGGGACTCATTTTAGACTTTTGTGTGTCACAAGATGCACTTTTAGCCACGCCCACCCAATAAATTGGGAAAACTGAAATGTGGAACAACAGTTTAAAGCCAGATCTCCACAATTCAGCACGCCATAGTTCTCTTCTGACATATTCAAGTAATTATCCTGGAACGTAGACAAAAAAAAAAAAAAAAACCAAACATCCGAGTTCACTTTCCAGGATCTTGAAGAGAAAGCGCTCTGTGTTTCCAAGCGCAGGTGCCGACGAAATACAGCTACGGCATGCTTTTCTGCTCGTGTCCGGCGGGCGACCGGACGGCGTGCGCCGAACGCCGCCGCCAGACCATCGTGCCGGCGTGCTCGTACGAGGACAAGGACAAAGCCAACTGCTTGTCTCTACAGAACGCCTGCAAGACCAACTACATCTGCAAGTAAGTTTGAGGAAGCATCTCTGAATTCAGATTTATTTTAAGAACTGATAAGCGCCGTTCTTCGGGAGAAAGCACAACATCGGTCATGTTAATGGAAAGAAAATTGCTAGCTGTTGTCGTCGTCGTCGTTTCTTCGAAGCTGCAATCCCGAGCCGAATTGTGTCAATCCAATAGAGAAAGAGCCGCAGTCCAGACCTTTTAAACCAATCTCTCGAAATGAGACTTAACGCACAATGGAAATGAGAGTTCGGAAAGGGGATTAAAAGCATCGAGAGGATAAACGCGTCGCTCGCTTGGAATTGTTGGAAATAGCGAATTGCCAGACGCGGTTCTTAAGAAAACATCTTCATGAGGCAAAGTCGTTGGAAACCTGAGCACAACTCAAGTTGTGTACGGTGAGAACTCACTTTTATTATTTCTGGTCCTCAAATGAGGAGTGTCGATTTCCCGAGATGGGTTAGCAAACATTTTGAGGCGTTCAAGAAGTCTGAAACTGAAGTTAGCGACGGGAGAGTTACAAATAAGCAGATGGCAGTGATTAGGTGGACTTTAAGGCAGCCCGTAATTTGCCCACCCTCCCCTGTAAGCACTCAGTCTGACTGGACTAAAAACCATCTACAAAATGTTTTTCAGATAAATATACGCCCTCTGAACGTGACAACACGCGACGCCATCTGAGTTGTTTTTTTTTTTTTTTTGCGCATGTTTCCAGGTCTCGACTGGCAGATTTCATGAGCAGCTGTCAGCCAGAAGCTCACTCCATATCCGGCTGTCTGCGGGAGAACTACGCCGACTGCCTGCTCGCCTACTCCGGCCTCATCGGTGAACCGCGTCCCTCGCTCGGATCGCCCGGAAACGTTGCGACTCGCCTCGAAAATGCGATAAAAAAACGCCCAATCGTAATTTGGTTTGTAAAAGCGCCCCCCCCCGCGAGGTGTTGCCTCGTAATCTCACGTGTGTGTTTTGCTCAGATAAGAAGGGAGAAGGGGACGGCTTACCAAACAAATTGATGCATTCGTTTTATTGGAGGGAAAATAACAAGCCACCCTCAAGATGAACAGGTTGAAATTCAACATAGCATTTGAAAAGGTTTGAAGACCGAAAGGAATGCTGGCATTTTATATCCGCGGTGAGGCAAAACTTGGATCGGTTCACGTTGGGAACAAAATGCAAAGAAACAAAAAGGGTGAAAAAAGTAGCCATATTTTGATTTGGGAATTGATTTTCGAGGATAAAGGTTTGGTGTTGGGCCCCGTAGCTCTGTGAGTAGAGCGTTGGTTCGGTAAACAAGGGGTCGTGAGTTTGTTTCCAAGAGTGGTCGCGTCAGGAAGGGCATCCGGTGTAAAAACTGTGCCAAACAAATATGAGCGTTCATCTGAAATGTCACAATGTGGCGACCCCGAACGGGACAAGCCGAAAAAGTTACAGTAAAGGTTTGGTGTTGACCTTTCAGCGTTGATCAGCACATGACTAGCTAGCACAATTTCAAAATAGTCGCCGTTTGAACTGTTGTTTGCAAAAGGCGTCTACTTGGCATAAGCTGAGCTGCGCTGTATTTGTTTACAGAGCGGACGCATGCCTCAATATCACGCAGCTACACTTTCGCAATATGCTTTTCTTCCGTGCGGTCACTCCGTACCATTCTTCCCTAATGAAAACACACCAATACAAAGGTGATTTTTACCCAATCTTGACATCCAAGGACCAGTTACAAAAAACTATGACCTCAGTTCTGCGAACAAAATACGTCTGTGGGTCGGTTGTAGCCAAAAGCGCCCCGAGGAAAACAATTTCTTCTTGCAGGCACGGTGATCACGCCCAACTACGAACGCTCCCTCGGCATTCGCCTGTCGCCGTGGTGCGACTGCAGCAGCAGCGGGAACAACAGGCCCGAGTGTGAGAAATTCGTGGAGTTCTTCGCCGGTAACAGATGTCTACGTGAGTGGACGTAGAAATTAAAAAAAAAAAAAAAAAAAATCAGCGTATCCCTGAAATCGGGACATGTTGGACAATAAAGTTTGAGCCCGTAAGAAAATACATTTTGTACGTTCTCGCAGGGAACGCCATCCAGGCATTCGGCAACGGTACCGACGTCGGAGTGTGGCAGCCTCAGCCCCCCGTCGAGCCCACCGCGGTGTCGTCCAGCGCCGCGCGACGGGGCAAAGACGCGAGCGGCGACGTGCTGGACCCGCTCACCGGCATGAGCAAACAGCACCTGGGCGCCGAGGCGATGTATCACCTTTGCGGGACTTTACAGGTGGAAATTTTGGAACCTTTATTGAGCGAACATTTGGGGGGAAGAAGAAAAAAAAAAAAAAAACCTCACCAATTAACAATCCAGCGGCTGATTGCAAATTCTGCGATTTAGGAAAATAACGGACAGTTGACCAGAATTTTTGGACCGAACGGGATGGTAATCAATGAAGTTTTATTGAGTTGAACCCAAAAGCTGCTTCAAATGTGATTAGACGCATTCCGTTTTATGTCATCGCGGGCACAATCCCGCCCCCTGGGCGCCAACGCGAGACGTCACACTTTCCCAAGCTGTCGCGTCAAAGCTAATTGGTTCCCCTGGCAACCACGGGAACGGGCCGCAGGGTCGTCTGAGACCCCATTTGTGACTGAGCGCGTGCGTCGGGAACACTTTGTCACCGTAAGGCTGCACTGAAGTCGTTTCAGACGACGACGACGTTGCGTTTGCCGCTGATCACAGACCGAACTGGTCTCAGTTTGTCTTTGTCAACACAATCACACTATTTGGAACCATCTCTGATACACGGACGATTCTACTACTTCAAGCCGCTAAACTAATAATTTTTATCTCGTCAGCACAAGAATCCCAGAGGACTGCTAAACGCCCAGTTACTTGACTTGCCTTGACTTGACTTCCCCCCACATGCCCTTCTTTAAAGTTTTCTGGGGTTATTTCGTCAACGCGTGCCAGTTCGGCAGGCTCAAAATGTAAAATGTGTCACAAGCTCACGTGCACAAAATCAATCAATACATTGAATGCACAATCAAATGTGACTGGGGAGAGCAAAACGCGAGGGGCTCGGAGTCGAGCCGCTGCTCCTCCGCATTGAGAGGAGCCCGATGAGGTGGCTGGGGCATCCGATTCCGATGCCTCCCGGACCCCTCCCTGATGAGGTGTTCCGGGCGTGTCCCACCGGAAAGAGACCACGAGGACGACCCAGGACACGCTGGAGAGACCATGTCCCTCGGCTAGCTTGGGAACGCCTCGAGATCCCTCCGGAAGAGATGGAAGAAGTGGCTGGGGAAAGGGAAGTCTGAGTATCCCTGCTGAAGCTACTTCCCCCGGAAAAGCGGTAGATAACGGATGGATGCAATTAAAAAGGTGAAGGAAGTCGAGTAAGACCCCTGCGAAGGCCCAGGTACCAAATTATACCTCAAGCATACCGATTTCAAAAAGTTTAAAACACGGAACGGCAGAGCAAGTTCCACCATACCGAATACAGTATATATATATTTTTTTTTTGCTAAATGAGATGATATCTGTTGCTTTAAGCGTGACAATCCATCAAATTGGCTTTTAATGACAAGGACGTGATTGATGGCAGCTCAAAGGACCACCGCGAGAGCAATTCATCACCCTCAAGGAAACCCTCCGCGTGGACCGTTTGCAGAATCCCGGCCGGCCACGGTCGCCTTTCTCCTCGCTTTGTGCGCGCCTGTGATTGTTTTTAGGGTTTGGGAAAAGTTCCAAATGTATCCGCAAATGTCGAACGATTGTCGTCACCACATTCGGACTAATCTCGCTCTGAATGGGTCCTCGCTTCAAATTCATTTCGGAGCCTTAATGGAAATGTTTTCAGACCAAATGGCTGACAAAAGGGCTCATTTTCTGCTTCCAGGCACAAAAACTGGTGTCCAATCGTACTGAGGATTCCACTTTGTGTGCGGTAAGAACGTCTTGGATTTTTTTGTGTGAGTGTGTTCATTTCAACCCTTAAAGCAACATTATATAAAACTATTGATCTTAACCTAAAAAAAAAACAATCAAAATGAGTGCCATTATGAGCAAAAACTTGTTGCTGACTGAGTCTTATCTGTACTTCTACTTAATAACACCGTGAATGAGTACTTGGTACACTTCTCAATGTTTGTACCTCACTCAGTTGGGCGACCCGAACGCCGTCCCGAGGAGCTCATCGGCCAAACTCTGCCGTCTACCCGCGTGGACTCCGCTGCTTCCTCCGGCTTTCGTCTTGACTGCGACGTCCCGGCTCGGGGGAGGAACATGAAAGATCGGCGTTCTCTTATCGGGACCTTCCCCTGCGTTACCCAAGGATTAGAACAAATAAATCAGAACATGAAGGGATTTTACAGATTCATAGCGAGGACTTGTTTTGGACCTTTAACGGACGCCAAATGTGAAGACGCGCAGACTCTTATCAAATCTCGACATACGTGATCTGTGGTTTGTCCAGTCAACCAAAACAGAAAAAAAAAAATCACTCAATAGGAAGACAACAAGTCAAGCTTTGGTGTTAAAGTCATCATCTTCAACAAGGGTGTCCAATTACAAAAAATAAAATAAAATCAGGGCTGCAAAAGAGCCCCGGAGCTACAGTTTGGACACCCCTGCTCTATACCGCGGCTCTTAAACTTTTTGGGTCCAGGAAATCCTTACAGGGGCAAAAATATTCCAGTGATCACTTCGTAGTCCTGAAAGGCAAATAAACATAACCACAAGGCGTACCCCTGCATTTTAGAAATAAAAGTAGTCATGGAGAAGTTCATTTAAAAAAAAAAAAAAAAAAAAAAAAAAACTATTCTGGACAGGACACATTTGGACTTAAAAAAATGCAAATGACCACATATGCACTTTTTCTTGAAGGATATGACATACCGTAATTTCCAGCCTACAGAGCGCACCTGATTGTAAGCCTCACCCAGTACATTTGTAACGGAAATACCATTTGGTACATATATAAGCCGCACCTCTGTAAAAGCCGCAAGTGTCCACATTGAAACACGAGATATTCAAAGATACAAAGAAAGACGGTACACAAAGAGTTTTCAAAGTTTTAATACCTTAGCTTAACATAGCAACAACACAGTAGCATAAACTGGGGTGGTTAAAAAAACAAACAAAAAAAAAAAAAATTAAATTTTTTAAAAGCCACAGCAGCTACACAGTAGCAACATGATAGCACCAACAGGGCCTGTTAAAAAAATAAAAAATAAAACACCTAAATTATTGCGACGCGGCAGTAAAACAGCAGCAACATGCTAGCGAGGCGCTAACAGAGCCCAGTTTAAAAAAAAAAAAAAAAAAAAAAACACATACCAGTATGTGTACCAGTACCACTTCCTCAGCACATATATTACACCGATCTCACTTACCTTTTCCACTCGAGCGCCCCCTTGCGGCCGTTAGAAAAAAAATGCAAAAATTAACCGCATCACCGCATAAGCCGCAGGGTTGAAAGCGTGTGCATATAAAAAAATAATTAAAATAAATGAAAAAAATTGCAGCTTATAGGCCGGAAATTACGGTAATTGAAAATTCTTTCGGGACCCCAGTTTGAGAACCGCTGCTTATCCAGTATTCACGAGGATTTCGGTCCTTAAAGCGGTTTCTCTCACGTGCGGTCAAGTCTTAGGTCAGCGTTGTCGTCATCGCCGTTCGTGGGTTGAAAAGAACATTTTGTAAATATCAAATTGAACGCAATTGTCTGCAAAGACGACGCTTCGGACGTTGGAGCTTCTCAAAGGGAGCAGTTGGTTTAGTTTTGTTTAAAAAGAATATCATTTATTTGGTCAAGTTACACAAGAGTACAAAAACTTCTCATCGTGGCAACGTTAGCTAAACTCCACTCCAACGTTGAAGTTTTATGTCACCACAAGGACGCAGTATTACACGATCAACATTAATAAAGAAAAATGTGCAGACCGGGTTTGTTTTATTCGTTATTAAATCTTATTGTCAGCCATCAAACTGAGCTGGTATTAAAAACTCGACATTGCAAATATATATATATTAAAAAAAAAATAAAAAATACCATGGCCTCTACATGAACAATTACAGTGATGTCAAAATGAAGGAATTCCCTGTAATAATTATAGAAATGTGTGAAAATCCCTTCAATGTAAAACTCAAGACTTCCAAATAAATGGGGGTACTGTGTAAAAAGTCAATAAAAACAATGTTTTTTTGCAAATGGCGTTGGCTCATTAGTGTTATATTTGTAATAATATTCACGGTGACTGACTGGATGCCGTTACTTTTGAAGTACTTTTGACATTTGTAGGTTAGTGTCGTCACCTGGGACCCGTTTCGGAAACGTTTAGCAAATGCGTGTTCAGAGCAAAAATGTCAAATGACTTACGGCAAATGGTTTGGGTCCGTTTAAAATAAAATCAAATTTAAAAAGCTGCAACGAAGTCCACCCATCCTTAAGTCGCAGCCATCTTGCATTAAGACTACAATTAAGATTGGGCTGGTGGAAACAGTTGCTCTTGATTGGAAACTTGGAGGAGTAGACCAATCAGAAAGCGGGCAGGGTCAGGGGGCGGGGCTTGCGAAAGGATACGCCCCCCCCCAAATCTCAGAGCAAGTGCCTCAAAAGTCAAACAAAACGTCATCATTGGATATATGATTATATTTAAAAACAACAGTAAGACAAACTGTAAAATTTCATTTGCTGAAAGTTTTTAAACCTTAAAGCTAAAATAGTGAATTCACTGTGACTTAATTTTAACCAAGTTGAATTTAAGTTTCCCAATTTATGCGACCAAATTAATAACATAATGCTGACATCCATCCATTTTCTTTGCCGCTTGTCCTCACGAGACTCGCGGGGAGGTACGGGGAGAACATGCAAAGTCCACACAGGCGGGGCCGGGATCGAACCCGGGTCCTCAGGCCAACGCTTTACCGCCCATTATTGTATATTTAATTATATATATTTAAAAACAAGTAAGCCAAACAAAAATATCATTTAATGAAAGTTTTTTTTTTTTATAAAATAATGAATTCACTGTGACTTAATTTAAGTTCATGCGACCAAATTAATGACATAATGACATATGCCAAATTTGCTTAAATTTTACAATTATGATTGACCTTTGAACAAATGCTACTTTGCCACAGAGCGTACCGGCATACGGTGCATATTATATTCGTGGGAAGGCCGTCTATTACTGGAGATTATGCAACACGGAAGGAACGCAAATCAAAACTTCAGGCTCATTTTGACCTACAAGAATTCTTGCATCCATCCATTTCGATCACACCAATATTTCTCCCTCGTTCCTTCCGCCGTTCACGAGCACGCAGTGCCCACAGCACGACGGCGTTTCCGCGATTGTCAGTCACATCACAGTCGGACAAGGACGGCGGTCTGAATAGAGGACAGACTGTAGAGGAGACGGGAAGGATGTCGGGGGGTGGGGGCACTGTCTGGTCAAGAATATGGCCCACCTGTTTTAACACGGTGATGGACTACTGGACCAAGAGAGAGGACACGAGATTTATTAGAGGTGCCAGCGGCTCCAAAAACACACAAAATGTCCTCTACGTGTCGGGCATGGCGACAAGATGGCGACCGACTGTGCACGGACGCACTTCGGATGAGATAAACGTATGCGAGAGTGCGTGCTGCAAACGCATGCAAAGATTGACACTAATAGAAATCCACGCGCATTTCAGAAAACCAAAACAATACGGAATGATTGCGGCTACGGCGCGTTAGTTAAACTCGTATTACTGCCGCCAATATTTTACACTTTCATTACCACGGCGGCAAGACCGCAAAGTGGTTTTCCGTTAGCTGGCGCAGACGGGGGCGGTCTAATTACTGGAACTTTGACCATAACAACTGTTCTGTGGAGGAGGAAGAGGAGAGCAATTTTTTTTTTTTTTTTTTTTTTCCTTTTAAAACACTGCACCTGCTTTTTAAGCACACAATCACACATTTGGATCTCTTCAGTGGGGTTCAGGAGCACGGATAACAGATAAAGCAGCCAGTCTGCAACTTTATAAAACCCACTCAGAAAAAGTAGATTTAACAAAGATGATGACCTTTAAAAGAGCGGCTATAACAGTTTTTCGGTGGATTGGATCGCTTTCCTTCAGAACCACCAGGACTCTACCTGGATAGGAAAAGGTCTTAGTCATCGACCGAGAACTAGACGGCGACTACTTTATATGTAGTGGCACCAACTGGTTGTAATTGGTGCAAAGTATTGAGTACATAAAGTTTACACAGCCCTGCTGGAAATGGAACTGCAGCAATTGCTGGCAAGCGTTGGCACTTTAGCACGGGTGACAACAATCTACCGACTTCACCGTGTTTGGCCAGGCCAAAAGCTGAATCTTTCACACACAAACAAAAAAAAAAAAAAAACATTTTTAAATACGTAGAATGTGTTATGGCCAAAGGTGAACTGCTGGGCCACAAATCCAAAAAGGTAGAACGGTAAAATTATCCTATAAAAGGTGGAAAAAGGGAAACTTTGTGAATACTTTCCAGATGCATTGGATCAAGTTTGTGCAAAATGGAGGAAGGCAGTGTGACACCACCCGGTACCAACCGCAAACTGGCCTTAACAAACGGTCGGCGATAAGCAGCAGATGCCAATCGTGGCTCAGACGCGAGCCCGAGGGTGGCTGCGGCAACGCTGGCGACACAAGAGGCAAAAACGTCTAGATGCCATTTATGATATGAAAGGACTAAAACAAACTATCACAGAAATGTTGACTTTTTTTTTTTTTAAGGCTTGTCCGGTGGTGTGTGGAATTTTTGGAGTGTCAACAATGATGAATTTCTGCAGCAGAAACAAAGCACAATTGGTATTGCGAGATTTAAAAAATAAAAACTCCAGAAGAAATTCATATCATCTCCTTTTTGGTGATGGAAAAAATTTAATTAGTAAAATTAAAAATAGATCTTGGAAAAAAAATAGCCCCTGATCCTTTTGGGAGCCAGAAATTAATAAAAAAAAAAAAATCAAACATAAAAATATATTTTTAAATAAAAAATGTCAATGTATCAATCAACTAGTTTGAAGTGCTTTTTATGGATGAATAATGATTGTAATCTCTTTATAGAAAATTGAACTTAAAATCAGATAATTTTCAGAGAATTCACATAAAATACCTCGGGCTGTTCTTGTGATAAATGAATAATTACACATAAAACTGGCAATGTCTGGTTACATCTGAGCTGCAACCGCTTTGAAATAGACAAAAAAGTGGTGATCTTCTGGCAAAATTGTGCATTTTATGACATAGAAGTACAGTATATAAATAGCCCAGTCCAAGCAAAACATAACATTTATGGATTAAAAAACGAACCCCTAAATTCTCTGATACTTGGGTAAACTTGAGGATGGCACACGGCAAACAGTACGGAGGGAATTTGGGGACAAATGCTTCAGAATACGGAAATATAGGATTTGCTAAATCATTTTTTGGCCTCATATCTGTTGCGCGTAAATCCTAATACTGTACAGAGGAAATACAAGCGGTAGCCACCACATTGTCAGTTTAATTTAAATTGTACCCAACACACGAGTGAAGCCATTAAATGACAAAGTGTGGTTCAGATCTAAAAAAAAAATAATAATAATAATAATAATTTGAAAAAAACACAAGAGGAACTCCAGTAGTTTGCCTGGCTTCCCCTCCGATGGGAATTCGTGCAGTCAAATTGATCCTCCTTGCTCACCTTATTTCTGCGAAAGCCCATTAAGGTTCCGTTGCAAGTGATGTTACCGCTTCCAACTTTGGATGATGATGAGGATGATGATGTCATTTCCTGGCCCCGGAACATTCTGGCAAGGGGTGCGGTTTCATTTTCACAAATGAAGGACATGAGGTCATATCATTCAATACCAAAAGGGACTAAAAGAATGCTTTGGCTTGCTCGTGTTGAGATCTGTTTAAAAAAAAAAAAAAAAAAAATCTCAACTGTTCCAAATAATTACTTACAGAATCAATTTTCCTTTGGATGAATTCACGTATCAAGTATCATCGTGGTTGCATCAATGTATCCTCTATCTGCATCAGTCAAGCCAAGCATCCACCGCCAAATATTAATCAACCGGAATCTTCAATCCCCTTGTATCTATCTTATCTCTGGAGCGGAATCCATCTTTATATCTAATCATCTGACAGTATGCACCGATCTTAAAAAAAAAAAAAAAAAAAAAAAAAGACTGGATGGCCACCAAAATTGAAGTCGCCATCAGCCATCTTGATAGTCCCAAAGCAAGCATGCCGACCTGTGCTTTAATCACCAGTTTCGTGGCTGTGAGAAAACATTCCACAGGTAAGTTAGAAAGATTTACTTTGACACAGTTAAAATTTGTTTTGTAAAGCTTTTTTTTTTTTTTTTTTTTGTAATTTTCTGATGGGCTTAAACTCACTTGAACAAACTTTCGTTTCTGGTTGTTGTCGTTCCCTGTTTGCCTTTATAGGCCGACGGTTTTTCGCGAAAAAGCGATTTCAATATTTCCCCAAACTTCATCAGCGCATAAGGAAGAAAACATATTTTCTCAGAAATTTTTGATGAATTTCGTAATACAGAGAACTCTGCAAATTGGATTGGATTTCAAATGCGAGGAAACAAATTGAAATTTTCTGTCTGAAACGGGACGTCGCAGAGACAACAAATAAAACAATGCGTTCAGCATGTATTTTCCCATTGCGAGAGTCCTTATTTCCAAAAATATATCGAACTAATTGACTTAAAATGTAATATTTTTATGACAAAAAATGCTTAGTTTTTTGTTATGTTATGATGATAGTGCTTCACAGCGTATTTTGGGAAAAGTTAACATGTCACGGAAATCGGGCCCGAAGTAATATGCAAGGTTTCTTGCTGGTCACGGCGTTTTCTGTCTTTCCTTTGCACTTGGCCTTTTTTTTGGGCTTACCAAGTCGAGTTAAAAATCCTTCATGTTACCTGAACTGAAAAAATGTCAAGCTCACACGACCAGTTTTAATTCTACATGCCAAACTTTGAGGAAAAAACCCCCGCCATAATCCAACCCATAAACCATGTCCTCCGCACGTTTTGGGAGTACCAAAATGGCGGCCAACTGGCTTCAACGAATCGACATACCGCTCGATGTGTACGCGCTATCCAGTCTTTTTTTTTTTTAAGATCAGTGCCAGTATCAGCTGCGGGACTTATATGTAACAATCTGAACTATATCCAGAGATAGTTTAGATATCAGGCTATGAATCCAGCTGTAACAATTGTTACAATAAATACGATTCCTGTATATGGACCAACGATGACTCACCGAGCGTCCAGACAGACAGATCAAAGACGGCCTCCCGTTCCTGAGCGGGCTTGCTGTAACGGAATCGCCGTCATCGTCAACTCCGTGTAGGGCTGCAGATCAAGCAGGAACGCGGTTGAACATTACAACGCAGAGTGGCAACGTTTCTTTCACAAACCCAAAGAGATGACTTACCCTTGGCCGCTTTCTTCCAAACGCCGCCTGTGTTTTTGCAAAGGACGCGGCGCGCGGATAAAGAGAAGCAATAGTCTGACCTTCGCCAGCGCCGTAATTCACATTGATCGAAAACAGCAGTCCTTTGTTAACTCCACCAAGGTGGTGCCGTCTCTTGCTAATGTGACACAAAAACAACTTCCCCGCATTTGAAGAGCGGCGAGGCCGAGGAAGGAGGAACCTGGTTTTAAATTCGGACAAAACATTCACAAGCATGACGACCCTACAAAAAAATGAAAATCGATGAGCTTAAAAGTGGAAACGGGAACAGTGTTCTGACATCATTCAAAAATCAAAAGATATCCGGCATTTACATAATGACCACAGAATGTTAACGTGTATCTACATATACTTTAATTTGACAAGGTTCTTTAAAAATGGGGGAAAGAAACAGACATTCTGTGACATCAGCAAGCAATGGGGTGGGGAGAACGTGACATTTTTCTTTTTTTTTTTTATTTTATATCCCATCATGTCGATCATCCTTAAAATACACTGATGATTACTGACAGGGAGTCTCTCTCATCGCTTGTTTTTTTTTTTTCTTCCTTTTTCCTAGTGAGATCCCGATTCCTGTGTAATAACACCGTCGTAGGAGCACTGTACAAACACACACAATCAGGGAACGTTAGCTAGCTTACATGAGCATTTTTTGCCATAACAATGCCCGAGAGGTTTAAAAAAACAAACAAACAGCATTTTAAAAAAACGCTGTCGAAATGTGCTATTACACAGGAATCTCGTTAAATATCAAAACATCAACCGAAACGCTCTTCTCCACAATCGCGCGAGTAAATGTAATACGGGATAAAGGAAAATATCTGGCCCAATCTGTCTTTGAAAGCGGACAAATGACGGGGAAATATCACGAGGGGAGAGAAACAAAGACGGCGTTAGTTTAAAAGCGAACACTGTACAGCTTTGAAAATTTTGCCCTCCGCTCTCGTGCAGCAATACAAAAATGTAACCGTGGGAATAAAGTCATAGAAAACAAACTCGGCCCTCGGAGCAAATGTCCTCGCTTCAAGTGTAGAACGTCGCCCAGAGTCCCAAAAGTGAGGCCAGAGACACCAAACAGAACACAGAGACTTGTGTTTCCAGTTTTGTCTGTACATTAAATGCTAAAAAGAGACGAATCGGTGCGATTGTAGTGCGCGGATTTCCTTCAGGCGGCAAAACGGCGGAGCTTTTAGCACCGTGAAACGCTGACGTGCAAAAAAAAAAAAAAACAAAAACAAAAAAAGGACAATAATAAACAATAGGCAGCATGTAACAGGCTTCGACCAGCTTTAGCTTGAAATGAAACTGCATAGCGATTAGCTTTTTCGCTCATGCTGAGCGAAAGGAAACAAGGAGGTGTCCAAAGACAAACGAGATCGTCCGTTTCCACCTTTTCGGTCCTGCGGGTTCTTCACAGTTCCTCGTCGCAGGAAAAGTCAAGTATGGCTGCACTTGAGGGTTTGTCCCCACTTCTGTCCCCTGCGACAGACGGGCAACCGGGATCTCCTCTGTGTCAACGTCTCTCGTCTCAGGAACGTCGTCCGCGGGGGAATCCGCCACGGTTCGGAGTGTTGAGGCGGCGGAGGATGGCGCTCAGACACAAGTGCCCTGGTGCGTCGGCGCCGCGGCCTTTCGGTTCTTTAACCCCTGCGACTTCTCCTTAAAATCCGATGCTTTTTGCTGGGAAATGTCGATCAGCGCGCTGGCGACGATCAGGCCTGTCGGCGGGGCGAGACAAAAAACGGCCGATCGGTCAAAGAACACAATTTCGATAGAAATGGCTACACGGTGAAATCGTGATTCACCATTTGCAGACTCACCAACCGTAATTCTCAGCCTACAGAGCGCACCTGCTAATAAGCCTCACCGAGTACATTTGTAAAGGAAATACCATTTGGTACATACGTAGGCCGCAGCTGTGTAAAAGCCGCAAGTGCCCGCATTGAAACGAGATATTTACACAGAAAGACGCTACACAGAGAGGCACGCCGCGCTAATGCTAACGCTATCGCCGCTGCGCTAACGAGGCTGGCTAAAAAAAACTAGTATAAATCACAGAGACACGGCAGTAACATGCTAGCGCAGCGCTAACAGGGCCAGACCGGTAAAAGTCACTTCCTCGGCACGTATATTCCACCGGTATCACTGGTGCCCTCTTGCAGCCGTTAGAAAAAATGCACAAATTAGCCGCATCACCGCATAAACCGCAGGCTTGGAAGCGTGTGAAAGATGGGCCGGAAATTACGGTACTTCGTAGTTATCCTCATGACCTGGCAAACTAGCTAGCAAAACTCATCGCACCCCGTAACATTTGATAAAGCCGTGATCCTGTTTCTTACCTGACTGGCCGGGCGGCGGCAAATTGGTGGGTCCCGACGGCAGCCGCATGAGGACCGTCAGCACGGCGGCTTTGCTTCCGGAACACGGCTCCACGGCGACGGGTTTGGGTGCGCCCTTGGTGGAAACGCAAAACAGTCACACGTAATCATCAGCAATCAAATGACTTTTTGTTGTTGTTGCTGTTCCTATGCATTTACAATTTCTATTAAATGAACTTAAATTAAAGTAAAATTATGTATATTTTTTGGGCGGTCCGTCTATATTGTGTATTTTTACCTATTGCAGGTAGGCTCAGCAAATATCCCCATACAAAAACTATTAATTTACATGTCCAGCGACTGCTGAATGAACCTCTCGGGTGACCAGAGTAAACGCTATCACGGCAGAGCTGAGAACCCCCCCCGTCCCCCTCCCGAGACAAACGTTTTAATTGGTCACACAACAACCACGCCGACCGAGACAGCGATAACGCTTGCGAGTCCCGCCGCCTGACATTCTGTCTGTTGAGAAGACCGACACTTAGACTTAATGGCCACAAAAGTGCTTGTGTCTCAAGCGTGAAAAACATGTCACCCTTACAATGAACGTCAAGGGTTTTTTTTTTTTTTTTTTTTTTGCAGCGCGTTTGGGAGAAATTGGGGAATAATAACACGTCTGATCACAATTGACTTCTTTGTGTCTGCCAGGATCCAAATTGTGATGACAGAGGGCTCAGAGACAGAATGCCCGAAAACTGGAATGGGTGTTGAGGGACTGATTAGTTTCTCTTTATTGGTAGATTTCTTCATTTGGGTGTACTGAAGGAGACTCTTTATGAGAGTACTTCATGTTTTTGCTTTTATAAGACTTTGTGAACTTAGAGATTTGAATGTCAACTGATAACTTTATCCTTTCAATCTTCATAAATTGTCCAAACTTTATTTATTATGGACCACCCAGTTTATGGTAGGCACCATCTTCCCGGAGGCGACCATAAATTGATTAGGGAGATTGATCTGAGCCTGATTAGGTGCTTTGACGGGGTGGGTACGATAAATCGATGAATGCCTTCCAATCAAACCTATCTGTCCAGCCATCCATTTTCTTCGCCGCTTATCCTCACGAGGGTCACGTGCTGGAGCCTATCCAGGTTGAAAACTCTTCATTTTTCTCACGCTTTATAAAATATATCCACTTCTGTAGGCAGTTTTAACTGTCTTTTTATATTTGTCATTTTGATCCCGTTTTAAATGTTTCATCTCTTTGTTTTCAAATGCTTTTAATCATGTAAAGCACATTGAGTTACCTCGTGTATGAAGTGCACTACACAAATAAATTTGCTTTGCTTTCCTATCCCGCCTGTCAACGGGCAGGAACCGGGGTCCACCCTGAACTGGTTCCCAGCCAATCGTGGGGCACATGGAGACAATCACACCTAGGGGCAATTTAGAGGGTCCAATTAATGTTGCATGTTTTTGGGATGTGGGAGGAAACCGGAGTGCCCTGAGGTAACTCCACACAGGCGGGCCCGGGATTGAACCCGCGACCTCAGAACTGTGAGGCCAACGCTTTACCAGCCGAGCCACCGACCTGTCCAAAACAATCTAATAATAACTAATTTGAATGAATCAACACAGAAAATTTAGTCACTAGCTCATGTTGCTATGGAGTATGGAGGGCTTTTTCTGCATACCATCTTTAGAGGTGACCGCCCTCACTCGAAACCTTCTGACATGGAAGTTATCATCATCAAATCATGTGTTTTATGAGTCCGGTATCAATTTTAATGGCAATTGTAAAATTATGCCAATGGGTCACTTTATCAGAAAAAGTAGAATATTGCTCCAAATTTGTGTGTCAGATGAATTTTGCAGACTTCCAAACTGGTAACTACTCTTATAATTGTCACCAAGCACTTCCTATTTTAAGTTAAGTCGAGAAGGAGTAATGATATTTAATGCAAAAACACGTGCGGCTGATCAGCATGTTACGACCTCTGCTTCAATTTGGGCCAGGAAAAGCACGACATATAGTCGGGCCAAGTTAAAGAAAACGAATAGAAATAACAACGTGCTTGCGCCTCGCACCGTCGTGGATGATCGAGCACGCGAGCCGGTCAGCCGTGATAATCTAAAAACAAGTAAAACCCAAGAGGAGCTGAAATGGCCTTGATAGCAAAATGGCTCCACAGCATCCGTATGAACAATAGACATTCATAAACAGTGATGAAAGAATCAAAATGGGAACTCAAATTAAATCTGTGTATGATAGAAAATATGTTTCTGTCACAGAATACAAATATTGATAAGCAATTCACGCAGGCCAAGTAAGTCACGTGACGAAAGGAAAACATTAGCGTGCATCTGGTAGGGTGAAATGACAACAGATGGGGGGGGGAATCGGGTAGGGGGCGGGGGGCGCAACGTGCTCCGTCTTGCACTGGCATCCAAGGGCAATCATGTTGTCAGTCGGCTTCGCGAGCACTCAAGTGATCCCCGCTAATGAGAAGCTCCATTCTCGCAAAAAGAAAAGAGGCCCTAAATTGTCTCGTGCATATCGAACGCTAAATCAGAATCTACCGCGTGATGATCCTTTTTTGCATGGATCACTGGGTGAGACGCCATTACAGCTGTTCCAAAACAAAGCTCCAAACGTTGGCATGGATTTAGAAAGTGCGGAAATGTTGCCCGGTTCCCTTTTCGTAGCGCAGTGGTGCAAATGTTGACGTTCAAGATCCCAAAAACATGCAACATTAATTGGACACTCTAAATTCCCCCTAGGTGGGATTGTGAGTGCGGCTGTTTGTCTCAATGCGGCCTGCGATTGGCTGGCAACCAGTTCAGGGTGTACCCCGCCTCCTGCCCGCTGACAGCTGGGATAGGCTCCAGCACTCCCTGCGACCCTTGTGAGGCTAAGCGGCTAAGAAAAGGGATGGATTTCAAGGTTTTCACGTTGCCAGGACATTTAAGTGGTCTTTGCCTGTTAATCGGGACATTGAGTCGCAGAAGAATGTTGAGTAATGACAATGCCCACTCCAAAAAAAAAAAAATTTGTCAAGATGCCTCACTTCAACATAGTTCTTTGACACCACTTCATATTTAAATCTTATCGCATCTTGGACTGTTTTAGAAAGTGCAGAAAAACCTCTGTCACATCGCCAGTATATTGGGGTTAAGGAAAGCTATAACATTCTATATTATACTGTATATATATATATCCATCCATCCATTTTCTTTTGCCGTTTATCCTCACAAAGGTCGCGGGGAGTGCTGGAGCCTATCCCGGACGTCAACGGGCAGGAGGCGGGGTACACCCTGAACTGGTTGCCAGCCAATCGCAGGGCACATGGAGACAATCACACCTAGCGGAAATTTAGAGTGTCCAATTAAAGTTGCATGTTTTTGGGATGTGGGAGGAAAACGAAGTGCCCACCCGGAGAAAACCCACGCAGGCACGGGGAGAACATGCATACTCCACACAGGCGGGGCCGGGATCGAACCCTTTTCCTCAGAACTGTGAGGCCAACGCTTTACCAGCTGATCCACCGTGCTGCCACTGTATATCTATATATAGATTATTTCGGAGAAAATAAAAAGGTCCTAAATCGTAGTCAGCGTGGTAACAAGCTGCTGGCACCAACAGGCGGTCAGTAAAATGTGTTGTCAGTGTCCTCTTTGACATCGGCAAGTGTTTCTAACTGTTAAGTGATGCCAGATGCTAAGCGATTATGCTTGTAAAAAAAAAAAAAAAAAAAAAAAAAAAAGTTTATGTTTAGACGGTTCACCTTCAGCTGCTGCCAAACAATGCCATAAAATTATTGAATTGCCCGTTTCACTTGACTCAGCTGTGTTTAAAATTAGCCGACATCACGGACGTTACAATTTGAAAAGCGGTCGCCGCGTGGTAATTCCCGCTGAAAATAACTTTGGATGCTCCAATGATCTGCATCGAGGAGAACACCTTCTCTTGTTGTTGCCTTGGCAACTCAAGAGTCATTTTTTTTTCCTAAACAGATTTAACTTTAAAAAAAAACAAAAAAACATTCTTTACAGAATGGAAATAACTGTGCATGCTGGCAATATTACACGCATGAGTGACGATTGAAGGTTAGCCGACACCATTTGATTGTTTTTAGTAATGTAGAATTATGAACCTCAAGAAATATGTGTCGCCATTTCTAACAGCGCTTTTGTTCTCAACGGTGTTGGCAACTTTCTTAAAATGACGCACGGACATCCAAACCAAAGACAGTCGAGCCTGTATTGGTTCACGCCGCATCTTGCGAGGGTCAACCAACAGAGGACGCGGAATTGTTATTTATTTTTTTCCTCTGCAGTTATCATTTCCCCAACAGCTTGGGACAGTGTTTACTGCAATTGTCTCCAGTGGGCACAAACCTTCTTCCTTAATGCGCTCTGACAAACAAACAGCTTTACCTGGCGTCCGAGATGGGACTGACACACGCTTGCGGAACTAATTCGGCTATAATTAATTTTACACTCGCAAATAGCTCCTGATCAGGTTGTTTTTCGGGGAGCTTGCAAATTGAAAACTGCGGCGGCGGATTGCGCTCCGTGAGCTAAGAAGCACGCCGTTGTTCTCCTCTCCTGTTCTTTACGCTGCCCTTCACGATGCCATAATGGGCGGCGAGCGGCGCTCAGCAATACACTAATGGCTAATGTAGTGCCTTCTCGCTGGTTGCCACAGTGATTTTTATTTCTCTCGGCGGCAGGTGACACAGAGGCGGCCTTGGCTGAGGAAACACTGTTGCTCCTCTGATGTCAATTTGAGCATGTGGCTCCCTTTTATTGCTTCCAGCTACGCTTTTATCCCCAGTGACATTGAGTCCGCTGCTGTGCTTCCTTCAAGATTTCTTTTCTACTTTTCTATAATGTATGTGATGTATTTAAATGATTGGAAGAAAGGTCAGATGTTTTCTTTTAAGTTACGACACAAAAAAGCAAAAAATAACCACACCTTCTCATGTCTCTCCTGAATGTACCAATGCAGACTCCAGTTTTTCTTATAACTACTGTAATTCCCGGCCTACAGAGCGCACCTGGTTATAAGCCTCGCCCAGTACATTTGTCAAGGAAATACCGTACATACGCCGCAGCTGTGTAAAAGCCAAAAGTGCCCACATTGAAACCCACATTGAAAAACGATATATTTACGTAAGAAATAGACGGTACACGGAGTTTAAGGCTAGCGCCACCATGCTAACACTAGCGCCGCCGCAGTAACGCTAACGCCGCGCTAACAGGGTCGGTTAAAAAAAAAAACATACGGTAAAAATCCCTGAGACACGAGAATTACACCGTAGCGCAATGCTAAGAGGGCCGGACTGGTAGAAGTCACTTCCTCGGCACATATATTCCACCTGTCTCACTCTTACCTTTACCGCTCGAGTGCCCCCTAGCGGCCGTCATATAAAAAATGCAGAAACTAGCCGCATCACCGCATAAACTGCAAGGTTGAAAGCGTGTAAAAAAAGTCGCATCTTATAGGCCGGAAATTACGGCGGATTAAAAAATATGCATGGTGAGAATTTAGCACAAATAAAAACATTTAATTGGTTGCAATGATTCCTGAGGACTATTCAAATAAGCAGGCGTGGGCAAACTTGTGTGCTCTAGGACCACTTTTAATTTTTAAAATGCAAAGATGGGGCAGGCCATTTGCAGATAAGGGAAAAACTACATGTATATATATATTGTGTATAGTAAATTACTTACGTCGCCCATCGGTTGCAGCATCTCCATTTGCTCGCCTACTCGAGCGTCCAGCACGACAGCAGCCGAAGCGAACGGACGACTGGCCATTTGTTGACGTTCTCTCATTAGTTGCTGGTGGTGGTGGTGGGCCGTGGGGGGGAAAATCAAATAAAATCAGTCAAAGAATACTAGCTAATACATTGTTACATATAAAAAAATATGGACGCGTTAGAGTGGTAAGTATAAACAAAGTATAAGTTGTATTTTCTTAATGACATATTTGCAGTCAATTAAATGAAAAAATAAGTATGCGTCTATAAGGTATGCAGTATTCACAACTACTTCAAGCCATAATTATCTTAGGGACGTGTTTAGAAAGTAGTAGTAGGTGCTCATATAATCTTGGTGCTGCAGTTTGATTTATTCTTTGACAAAAATGGAAAACATGCTCCTGCTTCCCCCCCCCCTCCTCTTCTTCTTTTTTTTTTGACGGGAATTCCCGATCCAGTTACAAATAGTTCAAACGTGACACCTAAAATCAAAATCCTATGTATGCTGTCGGCATAAAAGAGAAGCAGAAAATGAAATGGGGGGGCCGTCGCAACGTTCCTCGACCCTCTGGGCGTTAAAGCTAAAAAAAAAAAAAAAAAAAAAAAAAAAAAAAAAAAAAAAAAAAATCGATGGCAGATATCGATGGGGAAAACACTGAAAAAACATCCGTGTTGTAAAAATCTGGTGCTCGTTTCCGTGACCCACTCGTGATCGCAAAATGTGCCATCAATTCTGATGCAATACAATGTAAATGATTATAAATATCATTATTACATAATCATCCAGAAATGTTGCAGTTTGACTTCCGTTTCTATCATGCAGAAAAGAGTCCCACCCCCATCACAAATCAATACCGTAAAACAACAAGAGCCACACTTTTCAACCGCAACGCTGTTTGATCAATAGCACAACAGCTGCAAGGACACTGTCGATTGATTATTGCATTTGCAACGGGATCAAGTTTGTTGCGTTGAGGATCAAGGATCAATTAGTCCTAATATGCAGCTCAGAATTCAGATAGTAGTAGGAATCCAATTTGTTCAAAACCGAGTGCTTGTTATCAGAATATAAAAATGCTTTTTTTCTGTGATCGCACATTGTGTAGCTTGCTATGTTAAGGACCACCACGTCATAGTATTAATTAGCTGAATATTGAGCACAAATTTTAGCCAGCAGTACCTTGCTAGGGTTACCTTAGCTATTGCGGACGATTTCTCAGACAAGAAAGACGAAACAACAACAAGAAAACAAAATCAGGTTCGAGGTGAAACAAGGACATCTGCCACGTGAAATTGAGATTGATTTTGCTCACCATTCCTCTAGTGCTTTAAAACTTTAAGCCGCCACATTGTTGCGCATCTCTGCTATTAACCATCCTATAGAGACATCACATCTATCAAAATAAGCCGGACTGGGCCCAGCCGAAGGTCAACAATGAGGAAATTTGCCCTTCTCAGAAAGATAAAGCAAGATGTAGGCGCCTGCAGAGAAGTTGTAATAATGTTTTTTTTTGTTTGTTTTTTCTGTCGTCGTCGTCGTTGTTGTAATTTCCAACACCAAAGCTTCAAACCCAACAACATCCATCCTAAATGTCAGATAGCCGCAGCATTATTTATCACGCCGCGGTGTTAATTTAAAACGACAAAGCGCCGGAGAGGGGAGGCAAAGTCACGGAGAGCCTCGTGTCCGGCGACGGCGTAAAAATGCGCTGGGAATACAATCGTCACAATAACAGAAAAGATTCCACAAATGAATAACTTGAGTGAACGACAAAAGGCCAGAGTGAAGTCCGTAAAAGCAATTAACAAGTGATTTTGTCAAGAACACAAGCTGGAGTCTTTCACTGCCGCGATAAGCTAGCGCACGCGCCACATTAATATGCCACTTGATTAATTTGGCAAGTGAGCGCATGAATTATCTGCCTGGTGAATACAGCCTTTCCCCTCCTTTCATGGGGGGCTATAAAAAGTGTCATCCCGCCTCTGAGCCTTTTTGGCACCTTCGCGGGTCACTTTGTGCTTTTTTTCCTGCGTCACGGTGGGCTCCCACAGGCACAGCCCTAAACACAACGCCGTAATACGTCAATTTTGGCTGAAACCGGCACGCCCGACCCAAAAGACTTCACACCGACGCACACTTTTATTATGAACCGAGGTTGGATAAAATGTGGCAGTGTTCCACACTGATATCACAAACCCAGACAACACGGGCCGCGGGAATCTTGATTATCCCCATTGTTCCCTGCTCTGCTCTGAGGTAAGAACATCGCGGTAAAACCCTTATCAGGTGACTTTAGATGAAATGACTCAAGTTCAAACTCAAATCCTGGAGTCCATAAAGTTTTCTAAGCTCAGGATTTAGCAAATGTTTCCCTAAGACGATTTCCAAGGGAAGGATGAGCTTATCAAAACAACGCATGGAGTGTTGATGAAGATCTTCGAGGGAATTCACGTTGCCACGAAAGGGGAGAACAACGTGGTCGAAAAGTCGCATCAGCGCAAATACAAAAGCTCATTATCGGGGCGAGCAAGTGCATCAAAAGCGTTAGAATTTACATAATTGATACCTACACATACTTGTGCCTGTACTTAACTTTAAATTTTCAAACTGCATCCTTGCAAAAATAGATTTCTTCCTTCAAGCTCTTTATTTGCTCAGTCTGACTTTCAAAACGAAGCCCTTTGCAATTGGTAATTGTAGCATAGCATAGCATAACATTAGCTACCAACAAAGTGCACATATTTAACGCCAAAGTATGTCCATCCACACGTCAATGTGTGCCGGGATAAAAAGACAGCTCGGTTTACATATTATTATCACTTACATTTTTCGAGTTCAGGAATGCAGCACCTAACCACTTTTATCCTTCTGTAATTTGATTACAGCACACTGGCACTATTAATCCTCACATTTTAGCACATTTTATGTGCAGGCTCCCCGCCCACCCGCATTTTCCTGAATTCAGGAAAGCACAGCACCAAGCAACATATCGGGAAAAGTCTTAAGTAAATATACTTATCTCCATGGCAACATTCATGCACGTCCATCTGACCACTGATGACGCGTAATGATAGCAAACCTGACATTTATATACATCGTCCATGAAGTGAGCATGGGAAGCAGGCGCAGCTTTTGTAATTGTCCTCACATTTCAGAAAATTTGGGGTCAAGCAGCAGTTGATGAGTCTTCAATTAAGACTTTTTTTCCGTGACATCAAAATTAACTTGGAACGTGACATAAAGCCAGTTTGCGAGCCTATTCGCTGTGATTCCCATTCTGTGACAATAGCACATCTTCAATACGTGTTATCAATTTTTTTTTCAATACATTTTGAGTTGTGCTTAAAGATGTGAAAACCATGGATGGGTAAAGTATGGTTGGCAGTTCACAGACAGCCCGTTCCATTCTTTAATCCGGCTCACTGGTAACGTCGATTGTCTATTAGGTCATTTATTTTTTGATTAATCGACGATTCCGATTAAAAAAAAAAAAAAACACATCTCTTTCTACAGAAAGAGGACTTTTTCCAAATTGACATTCCAAAAAAAATGCACACAAATTGACTGGTTGTAATGTCAGAAAAGGCAAAAAATTGCTCTACGACATTTGAAAAAGAGTGCATGGATGGATGCATGGATGATGATGACGATGACACGCATGCATTCGCTTTTGCAGTATTTTAAAGGTTTTTCGCACAGTCGGGAGCTTGGGGTGACAGCAGACTTCGACGTGCACCGCTGGTGGCCAACGACAGTTTCGTCCCATTTTAATCAACGATTGTGTCAAAATTGGAAATTTTTGAGCATTTTAATTTCGTTAAATACAAGGACCCCTCCCAATACTGACGACATATTTACTGTAGCCTTTTTCTTCGAATGGCCTGGCCAGTCTCAAAGCCGCCCCTGGTCCAGACATTGGAATGACAAAGCGACCACTGAATCGCTACAGTGGAAAGTACAAACATGTAGTGTAAAACATCTTTTAACGTATGGTGCCGTCCTGTGAAATGAAATGTCACTGCCTCCTAGCTACTGCAACGTTGGCATCAGAGAGGTCAGCGCTCATGTCCTGCGTTGTGGCATTTACAGCTGTTGTACTGTCCTAACTTTGCCCCTGCTTGTGGGGAAAAACCTTATCACATGGCCTCACTGTGTATTTCCAAATACAGCAGCAGTATCTTTGCAAGGTACCACTTCCATCTGCCTGGAAAGGACATGTATCTTGGATAACAGAATTATGTTAATAATACCAGAACTGCAGTATTTACTTACAGGAAAAATGATCATTTGGGTTAATCGCATTATTTTGATGCGGGAACTGAAGGGCAGTGACAAACACCAAGGGAGGTCCAAAAATAAAAAAATAAAAAAATTATGTGAGCAGCATTTTAATGAAGGCAGACCATCTGCACGCATTAAATTTTTTTTTACCGACTAATTTTTTAAACTGGCATGATTCTCGGTCATGATGGCAATTATTCTTGTTTATGTTCCTATTTCAATTAGTGGCAGACGGATACAAAATCCAGATCCTGATTATCAATGTCAGCTGAAACAAACACTGCAAAGCTGGCCTCGTTGGAGTCAATCAGACCACTATCAATCAATTAAAACCACTTTTCCAAACACTGCATTTGGACTTTGAGTGGGTTAAAGGGCACTTTACCTCTCGCCGACGCGAAGCCCAACAGGTCTGCTTGATCTTCCACACCACTGCTGCCACCAGGAGAAGCGACAGAAAACAACTAAAGGAAGACAAATAATATGGCAGTGCTCAGAACAGGGAAACAAAATAAATCATTAGCCCAAGAATATTCTGTTACTTGCCTACTATGCCAATGTATTTTAATGTTGGACATGGTGTTGGTACTTGGACAGCTAAGGAATATTTTTAGCTGGTACAAATACAAAATATTATCGCGGTCTTTCTTCCATGTATGCACACTTCATGACCGTGTAATAACACTCAGTAGTCGACCCTTTTATAAACAGCGTCTGTAAATATGCTCCCTTTCTTTCCTTCCACAGATATGATGGATTGTATGTTTTTCTTCCAACATACTAATTATAGCACAATCGCTGAGTCAGTACAAATTGAGCCCATCTCAGAGGTCTTGAAAATACTCAAGCAATAACGATGTTCATAAAAATATGACGGTAAGAAGGTAATTGGCTGAGTCTATAAATCATGTGTCTACATTAATTTCCAAGTTAGAAGGGAACATGAGCCTGCTCCCGATGTGCAGGCACAAAGATAATTACGCCGCGATGTGAACTACATCCTGTAATTTGAGCAACAAGCCCTCGTCTTTGGGGGGCAGCAGCAGTAATCTCCTTTCACTGGGGGCACATTATCAACTCGGACCTGATGAACCCAGGAGCATTTGTTTGATATTTAAACCTGAGCGTGCTGTCAGTTAGATATACGGCCGAAGTGGGCGGAACCGTGCGATCGGGCAACGGCGGCGTTGATGGCGGTGTGAAACGTGATCGCACTGGCAAGGACCAGAAGCGACGGTGCCAAAGAGAAAAGGTGAAATCCGCTGTAAGCGACGGGAAAACATCAAACCGCGTGCGTTCACACTTGGCAGCGTGGGAATGCTTTTGTTGTATATATATATTTTTTTTAAAAAGTGCCGTGATTGCCATTGCGCTACTTTGAAGATAAGCGGCAATGATTTGAGTGTGGTGGGAATAGAGAACAGGAAAAAAAAAAGGCAAAAATCATCTAACCTCATACAAATATGTTGACAACCTTATATGGATCGGCTGTTTACTGTAAACCATTATCAAAAACCTTGAGGCCATAAATAGAATAAGGAAACACTAATTTCAGCACAGTCATTAATGATTTGTTAAATACACTAGAATAAAAAGTAATTTCCCCAAAAGAAGATTGCCCATATAGCAGTACAGTCAAATGAGCACCACAGGGGGAAATGTCACCTTTGGGAAACACATTTTGGGGGGTCTAAGAGTCTTGTTGTGAAAAGGCAAAAACATCATCCGAAACATCTGTGCAGAGGTGACAAGAAAGGTCCTTCCCTTTCTTTTGTGCGTCGAGGCAAGGTGGGAAACCCTGCATGGCAATTTGATATTGTTGTCATCAGGCCGATTAGGTTTCCCTGTGAAAACTCCCACACACGTTCGACGAAGTGTAGCACGGCCATACGAACATTTTAGTATTCCTAATACATTTTGGCGACTATCAAACTGCTGCTTCCAGCCAAATAGTGGACCCAATTTTGCTACAGTCGCTTTAAGATCATAAGCTCCCCCCCAAAAAATTGACAGAAATCTTGTCTATCTATTAATGTATAAGCAAGCCCAAACCTACTCTCAACAAACACATCCCTATTTATTTGGAGCATTTTTAAAATAACATTTTTGTTGAACTTTATATGTGCAAGGCAAGAAGCCATATCTAATTTAAATGCAAATAAAACAATTTAACGTTCAAAAAGTAATAACCACATGACATGTTTATCACGTGGCTGGGAATTGAACTACAAAGAGACCATTACAGGAGGGAAGATAGTGTTTTTTTTAATTCCTTTTGTTATTAAACACCAATTACCTTGGATGCATTTTTTTTTATACATATAAACTGCCATATTATATTATATAAATCTCTGTCCAACGAGTTTTCTGAGCAAGAATCCCTGAATTCGGCTGTAATTTGATCCACTGGATGCAAGCGATAACTGTGTAACAGTTTAGCAGGATGGTTTTTGTGGCCGGGCCAGTGATGGGCAGGCGCCTCGGGCAACGGCGGGCTTCTATTCGCAACCCTGACAGCTCCACACAAATAAGCTTGTCCGTCAGCCAATAAAACCAGCGCCCAAGACCGAAACAACACAATGGGCTCAGGTCAGTGGCTATCCTATTACAAGTTCATAGTCTAAGCTTGAAATGTATTCATATCTAGAAAATAAGTTTTTGTTTTTGTTTTTCCCCCACTAACTTAATGTCTTGGACAAAGTTAGCTACGAATAAATCCTGATTTATGACCAGTCGCAGCAATGAAGACCTAATGAAATGATTACTGTCAGTTCCATTCAATTTACTGCTGGGATGCATTTAGTTGACCGCCGAAGAGGCTGAAAGAGATCAATGAGATCAAATATGCAAACGAAAACGAGTGTGACTCCTTGGCAGATAAATACTGAGGCGACAATACTTAAATCCCACGGTGTGCCTGGCAAGAGTTGACTCACCTGAAAAAGGTCACAAAGAACTGCACAAGGTCCATGATGCTGTTGTGCTGGGAAAAGGCAATCTAGTGGGAGCAAAGGAGGGGAGAAAAATCATTACATAGATATTGAAATAGGAAATCTACATGTTACCAATATATTGCAATGTGTTTCAAGTAAAACTGGAGCTTAAAACAAAATGAGAAATGGCACATAGCTGGCCGGGGAATAAACATTAAGCAGTGTTAAAAACTACAGTTGAAAACTGAATCTTACATGTACTGTCTAAAAGGACAGCACAAATGTCTGACATTAAATGTGACTAAACCTTGTTTCAGGTCAATCAGAATTACCAAAATAATTTCTATTTACCATTAATTGGGCACTCTAAATTGCCCCTAGGTCTGATTGTGAGCGTGACTGTTCTTTGTCTCCATGTGCCCTGCGATTGGCTGGCAACCAGCTCCTTCCCGTTGGCAGCTGGGATAGACTCCAGCACACCCTGCCACCCTTGTGAGGATAAGCGGCAAATAAAATGGACGGACGGCTGGAATTTCTATTTGCGAAACAGCTGAATAATGTGTAATGATGTGTCAAACTACCTTGACTCTTCAGGGAATCTGTCAGATGCTTTTCCCAATTTGTTTAAAAGCATCGTTCGGTAATCCCACTCTATGTAAACTTTGATGAAAGTAGTGGAAAATTGCATAAGGACCCAGCAGTTAAATCTTTACTGTTAGAACAACTGTTTAGTACCGACTTGTTCATTGGTTTCCTGAATGGAAAAAGGACAATTTGAGGAAGTCATCAACTTTTGTATGGAAGTGGATGACACGCCCACAAACTGATGGCGGCACAGAGTTGTAGTTAACTGTTCATTATCGTTATTAAACATGTCTGTGGTTTGGGAAAAAATGGGCCCAGAGCATAGTTCTGCTTTTGTGAAACATTTTTTTGGGGATGGGAGTGGGTGATAGTTATGTGACAGGCCACATCCAAGTGACATCATTATCTACTGTAGACGCTTCGGAGGCATTCTGCCCCGAAAGCATTCAGACAGACACACAATATCGACAGCGGCCCAGTCCCTTCAGGGCAAGACGAGCGCTTGTGCAACCGAGCGTGAGTTGTGTTAAGAGACTGATTTGTTGTTGCACGTTTGTCGCTGGGAATGTGGATGAGGAGCAAATACAAAAAGAAAAAAAAATGTATTTATTTCAGTACAGATTGAAGCAAAAACTGAAAGCAACAATCTATTAATCAAGCAAATGTGTGCGAAGTAACCCTCTCCTGGGGGGGTAGGCAGCCTGAGAAAATGAAAAAATAACATCTGTCTTAACCTTGCTACACTTAAGAGTTAGACCAAGGTTACTCATAGACATCTAATGTTCTAAATTAGGTGAACAATGTTCTATATTTTACAGATACACTGCAATAAATCAAAATAGTTTAAAAAGCTTTTGGTTAGTTTAGTTACAACTGAAAAAGTAAAACATCTATTCAAGTGATTCACTACACACGTATTTTCCGAATACAGTATATATGTATGATTTGGATTATATCTTACAGCACATGAAAAACAAAAAATTCAACATCCATAGAAATTCGATAATACATTATAATAAGGCAAACAATTGGGCATGAATTTGTATTTTCCCAAGTGCTTCGTAAATCTCATGAATACATAAATTCATGAACATTTTGACCATATTCTGTTTCATGTATGATGATCATGATGTAACCGTTTGCCCAAAACTTTTAAGATGTTTGAGAATGTTGCAAAAAATTGCATTTACTCAAACCTGACAAAGAGGATCAAAGATGTGAACACTGTTCAATAATAAACACAAATTCAAAATCTGGCCATGGAATCAGAAATTTGGCCTTAAGTGCTAGTTAGCAAACTGAAGCGCACACACTGATGACAAAGTGGACTTCAACTCCAAAGCTTTCATGAAACTTTACCATTTTTTACCATTGTAGCTTTTCAAATTACATTTTATATATATATATATATATATATTTTTTTTTTTTTTTTCCTCTTCTTCTTTTAATAGAGTCGCTGATGTGAGATGAGTTGTTCAGTGTGACATGGCCAACAATTCGCAACAGCTCACAATGACGTGTTGGCGATTTTTCGATAAGGGGGAATGAGGGAGATTTAGCATCGGTCCGGTTGGGTTTTCGTGTAATGTGGGGTCAAAGTCATATGTTCGGGGTTAATTCACCTTCAAGACATCTATTTCGGATCAATGGACCTGTTCGAGAGACACTGAAAACATTTTGAGTTGGTGGAGGTTTCTTTAAACGGAGGACTTGTAACAATTCCAGTGAAAGCAAAATAAATTCTGTGTTTTTCCACTTTTTAAAGCAATTAGTAGGCCTGGCCCTTTTGAAAGCTTTAAATTGGGATTTACTTCAGCTGCAATAAAATCAGACACCTTCTCGAACCGGGCTTAGCAGTTGATGCCGGTCCGTAAATAGGCTGTTGTTCGTCGGGGAATTTAATAGAAAACTATTACTGGAACACCTCAATAGATGAGCTGACACTAAACATCAACTATGGTCTACCATGTGGAAAGGAGGGCTGCGACAAACATGAAAATCATTAAACGATAAGCCAAAATGATTTGCGAAAGGAGAGGAAATTTCGTCCCTGATAGAAAAAAGGTTTATCATTACATATAGACACTACTAACCCGACTTGCAAAAATCACCAATAAATAACCAGATAAATGGAATTTTTATATTATGTCACACAAAAGTAGGAATTAAAAGATATCGAAGATTGAAATCGCTGTAAAGCTCCCCGTTCAAAGATTTGATTTGGGAATTGGAAAAATGTGGTTTTGCATTCAACATTACAAGTTCTACTATATTACAAGGAGCAATCAATAGGACAACCTGAACACATCAGCTGGTTAACAAGGTGCAAATCATAGCATTAGTCCATATTCAATCTAGTTTTTAAAAAAAAAAAAAGTGAACTTCAAATCTGCCTGAGCAATATAGGATTAAACAAGGAGAGCTCCAATGCAAGCGCAGCATAAATGTGTTATCTGGCCAAATTGGATTGCCCCAAGGTCGGCGGGCAATACGGCCATACCTGAATCTTGATGGGCCACGAGAAGTTACTGACGTAGACATAAAAGGTGATGTTGGGGTTGCTCCTGAAGGTGAACTTCTCACAGGAGAAGCTGTCTCTGTATTCCTTGATGTTGGTCTTGGACACGATGGGCACCTCCTCGCCTGAGATGGTACCGGCTGTTGGACCAAAGAGAGATGACAGCAGGGTATTTTGGAGTTTCGCAAACAGATGAGCAATTGAAAGTAAACTAGTTTAAAGCATGCATAACTGATTCAACTTTAACATTGGGAACTTATTGCCACTTATTCAAGTGTTTGGCAATTATAAAAGACATGCAAATTATATCAGAGTATGTTTGCATTCAAGCAAGAAAGTAAACTCTTGGTCAAAACAATCAAATTTTTCCTTATTCATTCAATGCGTTTGGATTTAAATGGACTGAAGTTAGCTTAGTTTGGATCCATTTGTTAGACACACCCCAAAAATATGTATATTTTAAATAATGCTTTTTTTTTTATTACTACAAATGTATAACTATTAGCCGTGTCAATCATAACAACATGAGCAAAAATCAATTTCCAGGCATCCAAAGCTCTGGCAAACAGTCCGCTTTACATATAATAAAATGTTTCCAATCATTTCATATTCACGCTCGTGTCGCTGGCCTCAAGTCATTGACATTCCAACCCAGCGCTGGGAAACAAAAGAACAGAAAATGACAGCTTGAGCGCGCCGACGTGAGCGTGTTTATCTTAATTGAAATCGCCCTCCTACACCACCACCACAAGCTCCACCCAAAGGCGCTTAAGGCTCTTGTCAATTGTGAAGAGGCTCCACCGCGACTTCAGAGGCACAATATCTTTAGTGGGGGGACATGGGGTGGGGGGTGGTCACTCAACTTCCAATTTTAATGAGAGGGCAAAAAAAAAAAAAAAAAAAAAAAGAAAAGGTAAAGGTGGCTGTGAGTTGATTTTATTGTATTTTTTTTCTTTAAACCAATGGGGGGAAAAAGTCAGGTGTTGTGTTGTGTTGCCGGAGAAGGTGGCGGAGGACTTGAGTGGAGGAGGAGGTAGGAAGAAGGGCAGGAGATAAGCACACGAGGGCTGGATGGCTGCAGTGTCCTTGGGTGGCTTGAAGTGACCTGCAATATCCGCTACGCGATGTCGCATGCACACAGACAACCCTCACCTCCCCGCAAATATTTCTGGAGAAGCTCAATTATTGGCACACTATTCACGCCGAGCTGAGTTTTGGTTTTGCTCTTTCTGTCACACGCCAAGCGCCCTGCTTCTTCTAAGCCATCATTCATGTTAGCAGGAGAACTAACTCGACCCGGCAACCGGCTGATAACTTGAGTATGCAGAAAAAGGTCCAAATCGCTATTGGAAGCGGAGAAAGTCGATTTGCAGCTAATGGCTACCTCGAGGGTTGTCAACCTATAGCTCGCGAGCCTAAGGTGCCTCTTTTGAGGACTCCATCTGGGTGGCATATAAATGTTATCTGACACCTCTTAAAATGATGAATAATTACACAAGATTTTAAAGAACAACATCATAGAAATCATTCTTGCATTTTAATCCATCCATCCCCTTCACAATGCAAGTGGATGGTGACAATATCAGCTGTCCTTTCTTTTTTTTTTTTTTTTTAATGACTCAATAATGCAGTAGTCTACCTAGGATCACTGATTATAAAAAATGTTCCTCTTTCTTCCTTCAATTCCAAGACTCTGTCCAAATACATTTCTCAAGTATGAGCAAAGTGTTTTGGAATCAAGGCCAGAAATATTTTACATTACAGGTAAACCACGGTTAGTTTCATTTTATAATAGTCTGGCAGTTAATATTAAAAAATGAGATGCATGAGGTAGTTTGGCCACACTCGCGACATTTATTGCCCCTCCTCGATGGCCGTTAAAGTTAAGAGAGCGTTTTATTGTACAACCCATTAATAATTGAACTGGCTAACTTGTGCGTATACTTGTACGGCTATTAATAGTGTTAACATTTTAATCTAAAGGTATCTCGTACATTTACTAAAGATTTTATGACGGCAAAAGTTTTGACTCTGGAACATTTGATTCCAAATGTAATGAATCTCAATGTGAAATTGTGTTCTATCAGCACAGCATTGCAAAACTTGGGCTAAATACCTGTCGATCCCACAGACCAGGTGATATTGAGGTTGAAGTTGTTGGAGGCGTTAATTGACATGTCTAAGTTCTTGTTGGCCTGTGGACAAGAAAAACATTGGACACGCGATATCAGGCAAAAACATGCATGAAACTGAAGCTTATATACGTCACATGTTTAGCTTATGAAAAAGAGTGATCAATCGGCAAGTCTAAAACACATTTGGAGTTATCTTCCAGGAGAACGTAACCGACCTATCAAGTCGTCATCGATGCCATTAAATAGGGCGATAATTGACTTGTGACTGCTGCACTCGTCACCCAGCCCGAAGGGAGCAGAACATCGTGAACAACAACATGAAATCACAGACTTGACAATTACTACTGAGTCACTTCTTTAAAAGCGTGGTAACCTTTAAGTCTTGGAGAGGACTTGCTTTGCGTTACCTGTTCGGGTGAGGCCATGAAGTTGATGGCCGTGTAGTGATTATCGTCTTCCTGGATGAGACTAAAGGTGAACTGGTAGTCGATCAGCAGATTGTCTAGTGGAGAAATGAAAAGAAAAGTGATTAAAAGCTTATACATAAAGCCTTACGGTGTGATCTCCATTTAGTTGCCATTTCAAAAGAAAATACAACATAGTTACAAATGAAAGCCTATTCATAGGCAAATGCAAACGGCAAATATCATAATGGCCCAAGGAACAGTCTGATGAAAACAAAGTGAAATCAAAACATGGATGTAATCAAATCCATTAGCGGCAATCAGGATGTCCAATTTTCTCATCAAGCTGAGTGCAAAAAGGCAACTTTTGCAGCAGGTTTCAAAACTCTCAACATTGATCAATAAAGAATGGTATGATTTAATAACCATTTTCTACATTAGTGGCATTTCTTCTTTTGTTTTGTGGAGTTGCTGAAAAAGAGTATGATTACGTGCACAGTCCAAACTTCTTCAATATATGTGATTAAATTCAAATAATAGCTTAATTGTCCATCAAGATTTGAGAAATGTGCTTGGGATACTGCACATATAAAAAGTATTACTACATTAATACGATTACTACAGTATTTTTTTTCTGCAATGCATAAAGGTACTTTATGTCTCATTATTAAACACAACATTGTATTTTTAACTTGTGGTGAAGAAAAGTCATTTTAGCGCACTTTTGTGAAGATTTCAAAATTGTCGGTCGCTTCTTTGTAGCTTTTATTTCTGAGTCTGACTTTGCAGTCTCTGGCCGGCGTTTCACTTCCTGTTCACGCGATCATCTACAGCAGCGCCACTGGGATTGGGTGCAATTACATTTATCATGATTTTTTTAGTTTTAACCTCTCGTGACATTTTCAATGCTATTTACACCAGGCTGTTCACATAATGCCTTGTGATGTGAATGAATATTTTTAGGTTTGCAAATGTTTAAAAAAAATAAATAAAAAATTCCTGCAACAGAATGACAGCTCGCGTTCGAGTATTGCCTTCGCTAGTCATGAAGCTGAGCTTTCAGGACGTAACAGAGCTCTCGAGAGCAAGTGTCGGTGATGTGGAGAGGTTAAAACAAGCTCAGGGCCTGAATTTCCTCTCTTCTCGTCGAGCTTGGCATCACGCGATGGCATTTCAAAAGGGGACATAAGCTTGGACGAAGCTCTGTTGTCTGGAGTGGAGTGTGACAACGGGGAAATATATATATATATATATATATATATATATATATATATATATGATCCACTCTAAAGGGCAGTGGATTAAGTACATAAACACAAGACAACAACAGTGATTCTATAGGTCCAAAGATGGAGCTCTTGGGGTGGAAAGAGCACTCCTCACTCTCAAATCTGACACTTCACTGACTCTCTAAATCACAAGTTCAAACTCAAAACGTGCAGGCCAGCTCTTGCCCTTTGGATCATTTCATGTAGCCTGTGAAACTTTGCCACTATTGCTCCTTGACTCCTTGTCAGAACTCATGAGATGATAATTAAATGAAGGCGCAATCATGTAATAAAGCGATAGGGCGACTAAAATGGATGTAAAGATATTGAAGTACTTTGATTTAGATTCCATGAACAGATCACGGCTTAAGATGGACTTTTGCTGGTACCCATTTCACAGGTGAACACTTGGTGTTTCAGCATAATAATTCTGACTGACTAAAATTGTTACCTAAAATGTACACACTAAATGCTGCAATTTCCATTGCAGTTGTTCGAGTTGATTTCATTGTATACCGTACACGATGAGAGCGGATTTGACACCCCTGCTTAAAATGAACGAAATGAGTAGGCGGGTAATTTGAGTGTGGAGAAGTTTTCCCTCCTCCGTCCCCTCGATTAGCTCGGATCACTCACTCCTTGTGATGCGCTTGACATTTTCACGACAAGTCATTCTGTCAGCGAACAAGCGCGGCGGGTGGCAAAGCGTTAAGACGGCCCATCTGCCGCCGAGCTTGAGGCTCGAAGTAAAAGAGGGTGGGGGTGGGGGGGGGGCAAAGACCGAGCAGCCAGGACCAAATCAAGTACTGTATCAACTGTGTGTGCGTGTGCGGGGGGGAAGTTACTCACAATAACAAGTTCCTCTCAGTGGATTGCCAAGGTAACGGTTTTCTGAATCACACCTGCAGATGGGAAAAAAGGAGCAGAGCGGCAGCCGGTTAATTGGTTCATCCAAATCTATGTATTAACGCGCAAGGTTTAAGTATGGTCTGATCACAGAAGGCGCATCAAACAATGTGCATTTAAATCCTTTTAAACCTCAGTGTGGAGAAAACAAACAATCTTACAATACCAAAGCCATGTGCCAATCCGGGTGAGTTATTAGATTAACATGCACAGCGTGTAAATCATGTTTCAGAGACGAACCCAAAAATGAGCAGGCCGCCAAGGGCCGCATTAACCTTGTTTGGTAACGTGTTGAATAACTCGGAGGTTGGGATTTGATCAGCGCATCAGAACCAGGGGATAAAAATCCTTGCGGGGCTCCAAGCAAACGGTCTTTCATCTGTCATTTTGGAGTAGTCTCAAAAATGTACTTAAGCAGACGGGGATTTTGTTTGAGGGGCGGGGGAGTTTAAACAGATGTGCTTGAAAGAAAAGTCAATGAAAATAACGACCAGGAGTTACATTTAAACTGGAGATAAAGGTCGTGGAATGTCTAAACTGCGATTATATTGACAGCAGGTCACTTTATACGTGACTAATGTTATTTTGGCATTGCCTTTACACTAAAGGTTATAATCACTCTATTAATTCAGTTGACAGTATTTACTATTGCGGGGGAGGGAAATCAGAGCCACACATAAACATTCAAAATTAAGTCTGAGTCAAGGACCATGGCCAATCACTCTCCACAAAGAAGCAGAAATATGTATATATGCATTTTTGGAGCATTGTGTTTATCTGTGCATTCTCAATCTAGCCTTTAAATTAAAGTTACCCTCCAAACACAATGAGGCAATAATACGTCTGCAATTAACATATGGCCTGTGTAAATTGACTGTAAACTGAGGGTCAATTAATCTTTGAACGCCACTAATGAGGGTTCTAACTCGGGGGCTAAAAATGGGGTGCAAGGGGGGGGGAGGTGCTGGATGCGCAATTACTTGGCTGTGTTCGCCTCAGAGCCGTTGTTGTTATTTGACAGACGTTCTCGTTTAAGCCCGCGGCGCTTGTGTCATCTCGCAAAAGCACACACGCAAACACACACGGACACACACCATCTGAACGGCAAAGATGGAAAGTGGCATGACTAAATGCCGTCCAGCGCGGCGCAAACAGTCTGAACGTGACTGAGACGAGCGCATAAACGATGACGGCGGCACTTGTAAGGTTTTTTTGCCATCAGAGAGAAAATGTCAGACCATTTTAAACAGACTCTGAATCCTGACCAGAAATTAGCCATCGTGGATACAGTTGCATCGCAGTTTAGGAAGCACATTTTAACCAACTTTAATTTTGGATGTGTCAAAAAAGTAAACCTGGACAAGATGGCATCGCATCAGAATATCACATCTTTTCGGCGTGAGTAACGCATCATTGCCGGTGTATCGAGATGCGCGTCACGTCATGATCAGCCTCATTGATGGTGATGCACATCCCTAATGCAAAGACTTAATTATGAGCAGGAACATATGGTAGTCTTTATTGGAATGCAATGTTCTCCACTTGTTTTTTCCTCCTCTGCTAATCCCCAATGTACACATTCAAACATTTAATGTTGCCCTGTGCACTCTAAACCCATAGCTTTGCCGCACTTTAACCTGGGAGATGGGTTAGTATTATTATTATTATTATTATGTAACATACATATATACTACAATGAAGTAAAGGACCGCTT
The DNA here is from genome assembly GCF_019802595.1 of Syngnathoides biaculeatus. NCBI lineage: Eukaryota > Metazoa > Chordata > Actinopteri > Syngnathiformes > Syngnathidae > Syngnathoides > Syngnathoides biaculeatus. The sequence goes on along the minus strand of NC_084661.1, from coordinate 14,405,806 downwards.
AAGCTTGTGACTACCCATTATCACAATGCATTTGTGTCACGGTTGCTGTATTTTATGAGCTGTTTGGACGATAACGCGCAATCAAAAGGGGTCATAGAGGAGATTGTGTGAAGGAGGTCAGGCCACTGAGCCGAAGAGGTGACTGTTATTACAATGAAGGTGGCAGTTATGAACCATTAAGGGCAAGTAATGCGACACTTGTATTTCTATAATGCATATTAATCCATTCATCCATTTTTGGGACATGATTTTTTTACACATTATATCCAAACATTTAACTGTTTTAATCTGATTCTGATTCTGGTTTTCAGGATGATCTAGGAAAACCCAAGTACCCTCTAGCGGGCAGCGTCCCAATTTTGGGACGAGATTATAAATTAGTAAAATTATCATATAACTTAACCATAAATGAAAAGAAGTGTTATGTCCCTGATTGAGGCCTGTTAGGAGACTTTTATCTCAATAAGGCAAAAAATTGCCACCCTGCCCATGAATGGGTTAATAACCAAGAAAAATATTGGCTGCATCTGAGCAGAAACTGAACCATTTAGCAGCAAATACCATATTTCATCAAATAGTAACCGGTTCGGTGTTTGTTCAAGTGGTGCCCGCCAAGTATTCCAGGCATGCAATGTAATTCAGTTTCAGTTAATACAGGTAGCTTTTGCTTTGATTTGCATCCAGAAATCCAAAGCAGAGAACAAATGTCTCTTCCCCCCGCCCGCACACCCCACAAAAGCTTTTTGCACCAGAGTGACGCATTTTAATGGATGCACGATGTGTAACTAAATTTATGCTTTCAGAGTATTAAGTGACATGATCAAGTATCACTTTGATGCAAAATCTAAGCAGCAAATCTGAAAGGTCAAGCAAGCGTCAGCGTGCGGATCGGAGCGATTGCAGATGCCTTGCTGTTTAACGCGCAAGGACAGGCGAAAGTGCTCTCTTCTGCTCCCGCAAAAATCACGGGAGTCGAATGCTGCCACACGCTTTACGAGCCCCTCCCACGGCATCATTCCTGAGGGGTTTCGGCTCAGTCGCATTTGTAGAACAGACAAATATGCGTGTACGCAGTCCATGGTGGAAGGTATAATGCAATTGCACCACGTTGTATCCGAATTTAATCTCCACCTGCGCTTTACCTTAATGTAATCAAAATGGACTCGGACCTTTATTCTTGCGCGCTCAGGTCAAAACTGAATGCTAATGGCACAAAAAAAACAGAAGAACTGAAAGATTGGAATCAGGTAAAACAAAAAATTAAAAAAAAAAAAACACTTTTTTAACTGATTTATTGAAAGACTGTCCTGACAATCGGCATTTGCAGAACGCTTGACTCGTCAGAACCACTTTCAGAGCTCCCCTCACGCTAAAAAAGGAAACAAAAAAATGCATATTCGTTTTGTCATTAGCATTGCATCATAAGCGAGACCGAGCCGTTTTCCACGTTTAATATTGGTCAATAATAGTATTCATAGTTTACATATTGAATATTTGTGTGTGCAAACATCTGCTGCCGCCCACCCAAACCCAGTACGTACCACCCACAAAGAAAGAAATCCTGATTAATATACACATCACCGCAAAAATATTACCTCACCCCCTCCTATTTGTACTCATCACAGCACGGAGCAGCTTCTATTGCTTACCAAAACAATTCCATCCCCGCGCTAATGTACCCTCACTTCATTACAACGTGCATTATGCCGAGACCCTAATGGCATCCGCGGCCGCGGCGCATGCTTGCGCAAACGCACACGAGGGCTGAGCACAAGATACCGCGTCCTTTTGCCGAGGTCTTTGTTTAAGAGCTCCTGCTGGACAGAATCAGACAAGGGCGGTTGGGAGTGGGTTACGGTGGGGGGGGAGCACTGATTACAGGTAATAAGATCGCGGGAATTACATCACCAAACAGCACACGAACTCAACTGTTCATCAATATACCAATTTGATTACGCTGGAATCGGGTAATTACTTGAGCGTGCTAATGTTTGAAGGTGAAAATGCATTTTGATTTTAAGACTAGATATCTTAACGTCAATTTGCGATGAAATAAAACTCCTTGATAATGAGAACGCTAATCAGATTAGTCAGAAATGGGACTGTGAGCTGGGGGGAAAAAAAATGCATCCGTGTGTTCTATGTTCCTGGCTTAATTTTAATTTGATAAACAGTAATAGGCACCAGGAAACGTCCCAAATCTGGTACTAGGGCAGATCCCTCCAATAAATGTCTTATGATTGGCCTGATGGTGTCTGGTCTGCATTTGTCGTCACTGTTAGCCACCTGCTACCCCGATGCCGCGGTGCATTGCACTACAATGCAGCCCATGTGGAGGCAGCTATTCGTGCGACGTTTTTACCTAATTTGCTGTTGCTTCGTTCTTGAATTTAAATGCGTACAGAAGATTCGAACTATTGAATTAAAACGCTGTGATGAGATCGTAACCAATACAACCAACCATTACGCTGTGTCTAGTGAATTAGGTGGAGCCTTGTCGTCGATTTCACTTTTGCTGTTAGAGTATTAAAATTATAGCACCAGTCCAGTGCTATAATAACTGTTGGTATGCTGATTTTAGGATTAGCAGTGATTAGAAAAGCCGAAGCGAGTGAGGCTAAGGGTTATTCTGGGCCATAACTACTTTATTTTCATGTTCTCAGACATATGAAGATTGTTGCCTCGTTGGCCGGACATTTTCGCTTGTCGGGTAACAGCAATGATTCAAAAGCACCCTGTAAATTTGCAGATTGGAAGACGAGATGCCAAAAACACACAGATAGCAATTAGTTGATCGAGGTTTAAACTCATCGTCTAATGGGTTCAAAGGTTAGGGTTGGTTGGTTCCTTTACACTTTGAAAACCTTATCACATTTTTTTTTCCTCAGTCATTGCTAACAGATTAATACATCATTATGTATGAACTCGCATGAACAATAACCTGCCGCGTTGCTTTTCCTGGATTAAAAACTCCTCGGTATCCATTCCACTTACAACGGGGAAAGTGGGCAGCTAAGTGAGGATGGTCCTCCTACACCGGGGGTGGGCGTGGGGAGGATATTGACACTGTCAGCAGTAAATCATGCTGGAGGTGTACTTTCCGGCTAACACCACAAGAGTTTTCTCACTTCCAGGAGTAAGGGGCGGAAGAGAGAGCAAGAATCCAATTTTTAAGGTGCGTGTTAGGGAGGGCGGCTGATCTACAAAGCCAGACAATTGCCACTTATGACTGCCCCATTTAAAAAAAAATAAAACGTCACGAGTCACAATTAGATGCAAATGTGCCTCAGAGGTTATACTTCTAATACGAGTGGCGCTCTTGTAGCTTTCAACTTTGATTACACAATTAGGAGAAAAAGGTGAGTGAAAGTCAGTGGGCCTTAATGTAATCCAAATCCCATTAATTTCCACCTAATGTGTATACGCTTATCTGTAGTGTCCTTCTGACTTCTCCTTGACAGCAATAATGACTCATTGAACCGTTGGCAGACAGTTACAGAGACACACAACCACAGATTGTATGAAAGTCGGGGTTAAAAACGTGAACTCGTCGCCAGAGCCCTCCATTTATGATGTTTTCATGTTGGCCCATTCATCACGCCGTCTGATTTCATTAAAAGGAGCAGCCAAACGGGTTTGAAAATTGCCAACTTTCATTTTTAATTGTTACAGTTGGGAGGGAAAAAAAAGGAAATGGCATAATTAATCACTAGAGATGAATGTTTCTCTGACTGGGAAATTTATTTATTTATTTATTTTATTTATTTTTTTTTTTTTAGAAATGGGTAGGATAATGTCTGAATGTTGTGAACTCCTGTTTGCACGTCCCTCAACTTCTTAAGTCAACGGGGAAAGTGGATCTCGCTTTTGATCGCAGTCTCGTGCTATGCTGCCAAATGCTGATTGATGTTCAGGACTGCCAGAGTGCATGCGCGTGTGAGTGTGTGAGTGCACGTGGAGTACTCACAGCTGGCATTGGTCCCCTTTGATGCCCTTGGTGGTGCAGAAGCACTTGCCAGTTTGCACTTGGCACATACTCGCGTGGCCATTGCACTTACAGGCTGGATGGGGACAGATGGTGAAAATATGGAAAAGAGTCGATGAGAGAAATACAACAACAACAACAACAACAACAAAAGGTGGGGGCGGGAGGGGCGGTGTGCGCAAATACAGCACTCGTTTTCTTGAATGCAATAAACTACTGTGGAAGGTGAGGGGAGGGTCATAACATTCACGCCCGGTTAAATTATCAGATGAGGAGCATCATTATCATGAGATGAGGACGTCCTGAGAGGTCGACAGAGCTTGCATTTCCCACAACTCTTCTAAACTCTGTTAAAGATAATTGTCTCCTCTTGCTTCCAGTTTTTGAGTCAATGTACTGATCTTTAGCAGACAAAAAGATAAATAAATACACCCATTTTTACAATTACAATAGAAATACAATAATCCAACTATGAGCAAAACATGAAAGTGTGTGTGGGCCGGTCAAAGGTCAGACACTTTCTAAAAATAGCTTCCCTGGCGAGTAGACTGCGGCGTGTATGTGCGCGTGTTGACAGTAAACACCGCCGCATTGTTGAACGTGTGAAAAGACGATTCGACAGCTGCTTGAGTGCTGCAGCGTCCTTTCGAGTTTCGCGGGTGGGGAGCCCATTAAGCGTGTTTCGCTACGCTTTAAAACAAGGAGGAGGTAAATTACGGTGGCGGTCAGCGGGCACAGCCTCTCTCTGCTCTGAAAACAAATCTTTGCCCGTTTTCCCTTCCTCACTGCGAGATAGCATGTATGAATATTTCAGACGACAACGCCGCTTTGGAGCTGGTAAGTGGCGGGGAGGTGGAACATGACAACGCAGGTGTCACACTGAACAAGGAGCCTGACTAATTGCTATTAATTGCACAATTTGAAACCTTAAATTGACGAGGGGATCCGCAGCACTTTCGGATAATGAACTCGAGGATGTGGAAAAGGGTGGCTTGATGCAATTCCTCCACGAGCTTTGATCGAACAAGAATATTTCCCTTATTGATGAGCACCTGTTTGCAGCAATTTGCCTATGCATGAACAGATGCTATCTCACACCAAAATACTCTCGGCTGTGTGTGCGTGTGCGGGCGCTTCTCATCAACTCCCGGCAAAACTTTTAGATAATGAATGCATACGATATGTATGTATATTAATCAATTATGTACGTTGTCACCTGGAAAAAAGAAAAAAAAGAAAAAAACACTGCACTTCAAATAGACAAAAATACAGATGGTACCAGTGGGCAGCTGGAATTAGTTTTACCATGACAGATCACCACGTGTCACATTTAATGTTTTGAACCAGGGCGCACGCCGCCTGCAGGGGAAATGTGGCATCTGTAAAGCTGATGTTTTGCACCATTATGGTTCACGGAGTATGGCGTTAGGTGTCTGAATTTTAAGAATTTGATGAAAAATAAAAATACAGAAAAGAAGGATGAGTGAGATTTGATAGAGACGGTTGGGGTGGAAATCTAAATATGCGTCAAGTGGATCATTCACAACAGAGTCCAACTTGTCAAGAAGAAAACGTTTTTTAAGCTAACATTTGTTTATAATGTTGTTATTGGAGAATGACGTCAGAGGTGGGGGCCAAAAAACCCTAAAAATTAAAATATTTGTGCTGCATAAAAATCTGGCATCTGTAAAGCAAACATTCACAGAGGTGTTTAGTAGAGGAAACGATGCGAATGTGTGAGCAGAACATGTCAATAATAACCCGAGAATGAACTTGAAAATACCCCGCATCACTTTTATTAAACTAGTACTCTCTGCATTGAGTAAATGAAAACAAATGTAACCAAAAGCTGAAGGAACAGAAAATGTTGACGCTCTAATCCATATTGCTGCTTGCTTAAAATGTCTGCCAAGCATGATGAGCCTTGATATTTGCTTGTGTTTTGATGAAAATTGTGTTTCAACGACTGAAAGAAAACACCCTCTGCTTGTTTAGAACATTTACCCAAAAGCAACGTGCATTTATTGTGCCAAGACAAACGATTCATCCGTCTAACTGATGCCCAATAGTGCCATCTGTTGGATGTGATATGCCACGCCCGGAAATGAATGCTGCAGATGTTTGCTTTGAAAGAAAGAACCCGTCTGACAAAGAGTACGATGGCATTCATTCATTTGTTTGATGTTAAACCTCGAGTGAGACTTTTGACAAGGGACGCAGGACTCACCTTGGCATTTGCCCCCATTGGTGGGGTCGCCATGGAAGCCGGCCATGCAGGTCTGGCAGTGAGGACCAGTGGTCAGGTTGCGGCATTGTTCGCACACGCTGCCGTTCACGCACGTGCTGTGGCCGTTACATTGGCACGCTGTGTGTGTGGGGGGGGGGGTATAAGTACAAACTGGGGTCAGAGGTAATTGCATATTTTCATATTCATGATTCATTTACGCACTCGTGAAATTAGCTGTATTTGTGGCAATTGTAAACATTTTCACTCCAATTGTTATTTATATATACACAGTATATTTGTCTGACTTTTGACTTTTATCTGTTGTAAAAAAAAAAAAAAAAATTACAAAACTTAAAATTGTTGACACTTTTTAACCAAGTCAAAAACAAAACACTGCTTATGGTCTCACATTACAAACTGCAGTGAATTTCTCATCAGATTAGTTTACATGACTATATGGGCATATGGTTGAGCGTCCGCAGGGAGGGATCGGTTCCCCGTGTGCGCTGTAACAAAACACCTGAATAAAGAGCAGCTTTTTAAACGCGAGACGTGAGAGTCAATACGCAAAACCGAACAGGAAGTGGCTCTCTCACCGGGGCAGTGAATGAAGGTCCACTCATAGCCTTTGTCTTTAGGGCAGATGCCAGGCTCCAGGGTCATGTCTTGGGACTGGCCCTGCTTGGCGGGCCTCTTCATGGGCCCCCTGTATGAGCCCTCGGTGCACAGCCCCTTCCCCGTACTGCTGGGGTCGCCGCACCAGCCGCACTCGGGCTGCTCCAGACACTGGCTGCACGTCCGCAGACCAGAGCAGTTCTGGGCTGAAGGGGACAAAAAGAAGGGAAAGGAGATTTGAAGGTGAAACTTTTATTTTTTTTGACTCCATTCTAAAATGTTTAGTGAAATCTAGCCATGTCTTGGCGGGCGGGCATGATGTACTTTTCATTTTCAGGGTCACCTTGACACAACCATTGTGAATTCACGCTGCAATGACAGCGTCGGAGAGGATTTTGATTGTGTAGGATTTCTCAGCCTTTCACAGATTAAGGTGCTTTAAAGTGCTTTACGCAGGGGGCATTAACGCGTTATCTGTTAAGCTGTCAGAACAACAGATGTGAGAGCAGATACAAGGATAAGTCTTACGGTTTTAAAGAGACGACGTGGACGATGAGAAAAAGGAAAAGAATGAGGCTCGAGCATGAAGTAGCACCCTCACCCTGAGCTATAAAAGGGCTTCGATCCAACTTTATCGGCCGCTAAATTGTTCGACGGGCCGCGGCTTTGCCACTTTGCCCGCCAGACGAGGCACTTCTGGGCAGAGGATGTTGCTGCCATCTTAAAGACGCAAAGAGTGGTTTTTTTTTTTTTACCGCCATTTATGTCAAACAAATCTCCTGCTGGTCTGCTAATGGATATGTAGTCATGACAACGCAGCAGCAATCAGTCCAAAGTAAGGAGCGGGCTGGTTGGGGGTGGGGTTGGGGGGGTTAAGTGGCAGACGGCGCGGGAAGGAGGCGTTCTGAGAGCAAAATGGATGAGGACTTTCTTGTTTTGTTGTTTCGCCAAACACACACACACACACACACAAAAGCATGCCTGAATCAATAGGAAACAAAAACAACTTCGACATGGATTTTGACAGGTAAATCAATTCCAGCAAGCAACTAAATCTGATGCTTGGAGCCAGTCCATAAATTAGATGACAAGTCATAAAAAACAAAAAAAATCCTTTCTACCCGAGAAGTACGACGGCAGCACCGAGACCGCTTTTAAAAGCACAAGACTTAAATCTCGGCACATAATGCAAAAGAAAAGTAATATTGAGTTCGAAAGTAAACTTGTCAGAAAATTGCTTAACGTCTGTCGTTAGATTTGTTTGAAAGTGTTGCATTCTTACTGTCATTTCCATTTTTTTCCTCACCTAGGCAGTCTCCCGTCTGCCACTCCAGACACTGGCCGTAGGGGAAGGAGATGACATAGGCAGCGGAGTCCACGCAGCGCTGCACGCTGCTGCACCACATGCACTCCATGGCCTGGCTGGTGCAGTTGGCACAGGTGGTGTGGAGCGAACACGGCTTCCTGCAGGGGGGGCGGGAGCTCTGATTGGGGTTTCCTGTGTGGAACAAAGACAGCGGGGCGTTTGATTCCTGAACTAATTCTGAAGCATTTCCTCACATTTCCTGGGTATAATTCATTTCTTCCTTTGCAACATCCTCTGTTTACGTACATTTCGTCTCAGTCCACCACAGATCCCGTCAAGACGTCGAGGAAGGATCAATATTCCTCGACGTTGCCATTTCATGGACACGCCAATTAAAGACTAATTAATCAGCGGTTGAATTATTGCAAACATAACATTTTCACTTTATGCTTCAAGGGGAATTATATTGATCTCAAACACAACAATGTTTTGAAACTGTTTGCACGTTAACGGTAAGAGCAGAGGCAAATTTGAGCGTTCAGTGCATGCTTGTAGTGATTTGTATGTGTACAGTGCATTGTTATGCTGCTTACAACATGCAGTAGTCAAAAAATTTCAAACAAACTGAAAATAATTAACTGAGGCAGTATAAGGACCAACAAATGAACTAAAACAGCAGTTTCTATATAACATATATATACATGGAATTCAAAAAGTGCAGAACCATCAGAATTTTTATGCAAGTTAAATGCTTTGAACACATTACGGCCTAATTACAGACTTTCATTGCGTAGTAACCGTAAACCAGTGTCATGAAAAGTTATTTCACAATTAAATAATGCCCAACTAAAACAGAGATTTGGCAAAACGTGAATTAGATAAGCAACAGCTGATCAACGACGAATTGATTATAATCTCGCAAGTCCTATTCTTAAGAATTTCAGCCCCGTAGCAGTCAATATTCCCATATTTCCAGAGTCCTCCATGACAGCCTAGTGATTATCTGTTCAATCCAAATATGACATTTGTAAACATCTACTTTTACTGTGGAAAACAATAAATATTTTTGCCCTTTTTTCTGGCTTGTTACAGACCAAAACAACAATTAAGTTGCAATTTACGTTTGTGGCTTTTCTTCCCTGTCAACTTGAAATAGTCACTTTTGAATAAAGGGATGGAAATTAACACGTTAATCCAATTCATTAGATAAATGAATCAACATTTTCAAAAACATTAAAATAATGTGCTACGGTACTTAATGTGTGAAACAGTGTTCTGTTTATGATGCAGCTGGCATACGGCCATCTTGATATGTCATCTGCGGGGAGCAAATCGACTACCACAGAGGAAACGTCGGTGGTTCCTCGATTCTAGCTCCTCCGTGAGGCCTCCTTGCTCCTCTGTGGCATTTAAGCAAATTAGGATCCTCGATATTTTGGTGGCGTGAGAATCATTTCGGGGTCACAAAGCATTCAGAGTCAATTCGTGTTGCAATTGAGAGAAACGAAATATACCCATGGAGTCCATGGCTCACTCACCCGTGGCTTTTTCGCAGATGAGGCCGTGCGCGGTGGCGGTGCACGGGTTGGCCCTGAGGCCCGACACCTGCGGCTCCTCCAGGTAGGCGCAGAAACCCGAGTCGCTGGGCTCGCCGGGCAGCCAACGCAGGCTGCTGTTGGTGAAAGGCGACATGTCCTCCCAGCCCCAGTACGACACGTTGATCTTCCTCAGGCCCACCCACGGCGACAAACGCTGGGGGCACACAAGAGATTTAACACGCCAAAGCCTCAGACCGCCGTGATTTTATGCAGCGGATAAACGGCCGCGACTGTCCTGCTCTGTTGCACCGTTTATAAACACATCGCATTTTATTCGGGGTTCTGAGAATGCCATTTAATAAAAGGGCAGAGGAAATAATTTCACAGATGATTTCTCCACTTGCCTTCAGGGCTCGAGTTTCAAATGTAAAAGGGGGGGAATGTCAGGATTGCGGAATGACAACAAACAACATCCTGAGGACTTGCAACAAGCATAACCAAGTCGAAATCAGGAGAGGGAGATGAGAGGGAGGAGCATTCATCAAGAGAATTGGGGAGTTGTTTGCGCGGGTAGAACTCTTCCCCAAGGACAAAATCGGCTTTAGGAGTAATTATCCTGGAATACCGTCTTCATTTAATTGTTAATACAGATTGGGCATGCTGCAAATGGAGAACACAAATTTGTCAAGGAAAACGTACACTTAATCTTAGTGACATATGACGTTTATTCCACTGCACAGTATCTCCTCAGCTACTGAGCTTTTTGCAGTGGCAGGTATTATGATTTCCAGCTCCTGGTCAGTCCCGACAAAACCATTTTAGTGTAGTCAATCACCATCACGTAGTTATATTATTGTCGATATGGTACTTTACCCTCCAGCATTACATTCCGGAATCTCCACTTTGCCGCAATGGCCTATTTTCAAGGCTGCCCTCAATCACCTTTTAGAAACTTTTTTTTTTCCCTCTTACAGCTTACAGTTGCCCACAGCCACAGAGGCGAGTTGGGAAATGCAGGAGGCGCTTGTTCTGACTGAGGTGTTCAAATGACCTTGGAATTTGCAGTTTAATTTTAAAGTGGGAAAACCCTACGAGAGACTCCAAGTTGAGCCATGCTGTGGAAAAATAGCAAGTGTGAGTTCTTATTCAGTGGCGCCTGAAAATACAAGTTTTTGCTTCACAGTCAATCGTAACTGAAAACACTCATATCTGAAGTAATTTTTTAACCCCCCCCTCCATTTAAATGAACTGAAATGCCATTAATCCATTCTAGATGAGATAAATCTCATCAATGGCATCTCAAGGTACTATTGTATAATAATCTATTTACATTTACACACAGTAACTGGCTTGTTTATATGGGCAGTTTGCATTTGGACATTATTAGAAGGTGTGCGATTTGACTATCACACAGGATTTATCCATCAAGAGCTAATTGTACAAAAAAAGAGAAGAAGTAGAGCGAAAGAATGAATAGGGTTTTGATAAATGGGATGTAAGGGAACTTGTTGCTGGTAATAGAATAACAGTCAACAAAATCTGCTGTTGGGTGCAGCATGAAGACAACCTGATTAAAATAAAAAATGTAAAAAAAAAAACAATCATCACAGTCAGTCACAAATTCAAAAGTGATAAAAACAACTCAAGTAAATTAAGCGGAATGCAAATCTAAAAAGGTTTCTGTCTACCTTGTCCTGCTGCTGCAGCTTCTTCAGCTCGTCCAGAACAAAATCCACCTGCTTGGCGGTGGTGAGCGAGGCAATGTTGCCGTGGAGATTCTTGCAGTAGTGCTGGGCGTTGTCGTAGCTCTCGCGGCTGGAGTTGATCCGCAGGCAGGCCTCACCCACCTGACTCCAGCCCTCGTTGCATTGCTGGGCTGCCAAGTGATGACAACTGTTAGCGTCTTTCTTTCTTTGTGTAGGATAAAAGAACACAAAACTGCTAAACAGACACTTTTTTTTTCCCCAGTCTGCCTGGGAATGTATCACATACACACGTGATTTACAGTTTGTACTTTGTGGTCAGAGGCGCCACAAAACAAATGACAACTAAGGGAACACCCCCCCTCCAAAAAAAAAAAAAAAAAAATATACAACTCTGTGGGATCCTGCATTGAGAAAGAAATTCAAATCTCTGGATACTATATTTTCTCAAATACTGTCATCTCTAATAGACACCATGTCCCAATTAATCACCGGTTGAGTCATCCACTTCACATCAGCATGAAAAGAAAAACTGTAGTTATCTCAGTCTCAAGAAATTATTGTTCACACACACGTACGTTACAGTTAACCGCTGAGCCCATTTGAACGCAATTGCTAATCGAAACAGCATGTGAACGGTAATTCAATTGCGGTGTTCTCGTGCAGTGTTATTATTCCTCATATGTTGCGCAGAAATGACGTCCTTAAAATGATGAATAGTACTGTCAAATGATAACTATGCAATGTTATGGTTCTTGTTTCTCTCTCAAAAAAAAAAATACAATCGGTTACAATTCCAATTTCACTTTAGGAAGTTAAAAAAAAAAAAAGGCATTTGTACAAATAAAGGCCTTCCTCCATCTGTAGTTGCTTAAATATCCAAAGCCACTATTAGGGTTGCGTCAGGAAGGGCATCCGGCGTAAAAATTGTGCCAAACATATGTGCGTTCATCTGAGATGACACGCTGTGGCGACCCCGAAAGGGACAAGCCGAAAGAAACTTACTTTTTTTACTAAAAACGACATTAAGCAGAATATCACAAAAGTCCTGAATTAAGATGAGTGCTAACTATCAACTTTAAACATTCCACTTCGCCGGAATAGTGACACTGGTTCACACTCCGAAAACTTTTGACCAAAGACAGACCCGGCAGAGCGTGGCACTCGGACTGGTTGTGGTCCCACTGACAGTTGACATTCAGCGAGCAGCTCTTGCAGTTGGCCATCTTGCTGCACACCTGCTCGTTGCGCACGGGGCACGCGGTGAAGTTCCTCACGTTCTAAGGTGAGAAAAGTACACACACGTGACGTTAAGGTCTAAAGAAGTGGAAAACGAGGCGTGATGGGTATGTCCACGAGGCAAGACGGCGCTCTGGCGACCCCTGTTGGTCTACTCACAACAGTGCAGTTGCTGCCGACTGAGATGCACTTCTTGTCGTCGCACCACTGGCACCCCTTGGTGTTGGCGGTGCAGCTGCCGCAGTCAGAGAAGCGGTAGCATCGCTCGTCCACCACAGCTGAATAAAAGAGAATAAGAACAGGGGTGAGGTTGAATTATTAAACTTAAATTCCAGGAGACTGTCAACTGGGAAGGAAGGTGGGGTTGACGCCAAAGAAAGCTGCATACGGTAATTTGGATACTGTGGCAATTATGAAAAAAATACAACTGGCATATTTTCACTATTCAAATGCGGGGTTAGTCCCTCCTACCTGGTTTTGGAGGGCAAAAAGGAGCACGCGTGAGGCTCCCTGTGAGCATACTGGCTTCCCATGGGAGGCAGTGGCCTCTGCTCCAGATGCACCGCACCCCCGGACCGGCCTTGGCGCAGCCTTCCTCCGTGGAGAAGGCCTTGCAGCTGGGCGGCCGGTACACGAGCACATCGTTGAGCAGGACGCCGGAGAAGCCGCCGAACACAAACATGGACCTGATGGGCGAAAGCTGTTAAAATGGGAAGCGTCCCTCTGGCATCCGTACACTTGTAGGCTGCGACTCACCCGTTGCTGACCGCCGCAGAGTGTCCGAAGCGATTGACGTCCCTGTGCAGGTCGGGCTTCGGCAGGACCCTCCATTCGTCGCAAGCTGAGAAGAAACAACATTTGAGGGAAGATTGGGCTCATGAATGTACTGTAATCATGAGTCATCTGTTATTTTCAGGAAAATTGTGATGAATGTTGATGCTTCAGAAAATAAGAACACAAGCAACGAGGGAGGGAAAATAAAACATTAACTGAATATAGCAAGCAAACATGATGATCCTGTCTCTTTCATTTGCGGTCTTTTGTATTCCCCAGAACGACGGATCGTACCGATGTCATACGCCAGGAAGTCAGCCGAGAAGCACTTGGCGCCGTTGCTTAGCGACGTGTCATTGTGCGTGTTGCCGCCGAAGACCAGCAGGGTGCCGCTGAGGAGCACGGTGGAGTGCAGGTAGCGGGGGAAGCCGCTCTCTCGCAGGATGAACCTACAACGTGCCGAAATGTTCGAAACGCTACATTTAAAAATGCCTGTAAATTCATCAAGTATGAGATCCTTTTAACAGGGTGAATTTAGGGATAAGCAACATGGCTGCTTTCTTGACATTTGGAAAACAATGTGGAAAAAAAAAAAACAACATTCTTTCTGCTCGTGTTGTGGTTCTGAGTGAACTTAAAGCTGCGGGTCATTTGTTGGAAAAAGAGGGGACGGAAAAGTTGTTAATTTGGCAACAAAGACTGCTAATGGAAACCATCTCCGCTCAGTTCGCAGCCGTGTCGAATCAATGAATAATCCTGAGCAATAACTCAAATTCACAGATAAAATCGTTTAATTGAGGAGCCCTACTTAGACCCCGGAAATAAATCAATCGCTATCACCCCTAAACAAACGTACCACGTCCGTGCGTTGACGTCGTAGCGATAGAGGTCGTCCACCAGGCCGAACTTGTTAGCAGGCAGCGCCTTGTACCCGCCGTGGACGTAAACGCTGCCGCTAGCTCGGTCATACGTGCTGGTGTGGCCGTAACCACCCTGTGGGACCGCTCCTTTCGTCTCCGGTACCATCCAACTGTTGCTCCCTGGAAGATGCATATAGAGATATGTCTGTAAATATCAACAATGAGTTCTCACTACATCAATATGTCTGACTTGAACATCGATCCTTGACACCAATTTATTACTTTACTATGAGAACAAGCATAACAATACTGTTGGGAAAAAATTGTTCTTTCTTCAACAAAATTTACAAGTAGTAGACTATAATTTCACCGCTAAGACTCACTCAGATTGTACTCCTGAATGTTGCTGATGTAGCTGTACATGGGCGAGTAGCCGAAAATGACGAGCATGACCACCTCGCCGCCGTCTAGGACGACGCAGTGCGCCGTGTGGCCCTCCACCGCGTACATCTGCGCCTGAGCGGCCGGGCCCGCCACGGGGTTCCGCCGCTGCCACGTGCGAGCGGGAATGTTGAACGCCCACAGCTCGTCCGTCACGTTCCCCCAGCCGGCCTCCAGCTTCCCGCCGTACATGTAGATGTCGTCCTGAGCGCAGGAGACGTACAAGGTGACGCTACCCTTCGGCTCGCTAGAATTGGTCAAGTGTTACCTGGTAGGAGGCGAGCGAGTGGCTGTATCTGGGCAAGGGGCCGCTGTTGATGGGCACCGTGTTCCAAATGCCGCTCTCCATGTTGTAGCTGCGAAGAAATAGCGCATTAAGCTACGTCACCCAGGACACAAAAAGAGAAAGGATACAAGTATCAGAATATTCCAACAACAAAATCTTTGACTCTGGTTGAAATTTTTTTCCCCACAATAATCATGGAATTATTATGAACCTGGTCTTGTTGCTATGCTTAAACAAGTAAAAAAAAAAAAAAAGTTAAAACCCTCTGAAAGTGTCAAAACTATAGAGGTCGCGCACGTGACGTCACCGTTTTCACGGCGCCATATTGACGGTCAAAAAGAGCTGCTCGACAGTTGAACCGGAGCAGAATATTCACAATCAATGCCCGAGACTTGTTGTCCTGTTGGTTGTTACAACAGAGGAGACAGATATTCAAAGAGATCATTCTATGGTATACCAGCTGAAAAGACCAGAAAAGTTAAGATTAAACGTGATGGATGGTGCCAGACCAAATACACACGACTGTGTAGCGGTCACTTCATTTCAGGTAAGAATTAGTCTTCTCAATCTCAAATTACCAAGAAGTATTTATCACGCCAAGTTGGCTCATTTGAGAGCAATGCGTTAAAAAGATGGCATCGTCTCCAACATACACGGAAGCGTGTTGCGGCCACACATTAAACTTCGGTAAACCTCTCCCCTACAGAATATGCATATGACGTCGGTGCACGAGCTCTATAGATTACCGTCTTTGTAAGGGCGTCATTTTTGCATTGGGTCTCTTTGGTGTACCTAATAAGGTGTCTGCTGAGTGTTGCTTACTTAAGTATCATCTGGAAGGAGGTGACATTGAAGGTATAGCCGCCCACCACCCACATGACCTTATCTTGCACCACGGCCCTGTGGGAGGCTCGACCCAGCGATGTGCCGAAGGGCTTGACGCTGGGCAACACCCAGAACGACTCGGTGGACGGCACGGTTAGGGAGCAGTCCGGGCCTGGGAGGGTTAATTCAGTCACAAGGTCATCGGCATGACAAGGCGACGGCTCACGACTGGCTTCAAAAAGGCTTTCCAGGATGACTTTTGACACACCCACCGATGACGTGGGTGGAGTGACAACATTGTAATTACGCAAGAATGCAAGAAGGAAATGACTGTAATATGCCGTTAAAACATCAGCCTTCAAGACGCACAAATTCTAATTGGGATTATAGTTATTTCATTTTATTTTGTAAGATTCATCCGATGTTAAATCCTGCAATGGAGTAAAACCTCAAACTAGCAATCCTCACTGCAGGGATGAGAATGACCAATTTTGGAAAAACACTGAAAATGTCTACCTTTGGTGAACATTTTTGTTTAATAAAACACAGTTAAATGGTGACGTCTGGTTACTTCTAACAGCGTAAATACGGGGCAATCGTAACATTCTGAAATCTTAAAATATGAGTCCTAACAACCAAAATAATTTTGACAAACTTCAGATGTAAAAATGTTGACTGACTGACTGAGTGAGTTTATATCAAACAGGCTACTGCACTTACAAGTTATACTTCAGAAATAAGTACACAAGTAATATCTATCTATATACACACACGTCATTATTAATAAACACCAAACGCAAACAGATAGCAATGCCGTTTTCTGCTATCACAGCTGTGACTAATTTCACGACGGGCGTTGCTGGTAGATGCTGGCGGCGGTCTTGATCACACCCCCCCCCCCAAAAAAAAAAAAAAATTCTCATCGGATTTACACATTCATTTCACAAAAATGAAATTTTCAGCTGAAAAAAAAACAAACTCAGAATTCTGCGAATCCGCGGAAAATTCTCACCTTGCCAGCTGTCGTTGCAGACACACAGCTTCTCGCCGGTGAGGTCGCAGTAGCCGTGGTCGGGGCTGCCGCAGTTGTTGCGGCAGTACGGTATGTCGCAGGCCTCCCCTTTCCAGTACTTGTCGCACTCGCAGTACACGCGGCTGGCGGCCGAGTTGCCCGGCGTGCACTTCCCGTGGCCCGAGCAGTTGTTTGGACAGGAATTGATCCTGGACACAAACACACCATCGTCGACATAAACATTTACCATATCCAATAATAATAATTTGCCTTTCTGCGTGACCTTATCCACTTTTCGCCGACATGTGACCAGATGCAGAACGAAAACACTCTTGAGTATTTTATCAATCCACACCGATCAGGTCCAAAGATTGGACAGTGTGAGGCTAGCCTGCCGTCGTTGGCTAGGACGGAAGAGTCGAGCACTCACGAGTAGAATATTTCGAATCCTGTCAGGTTGTAGGCAGCGTCGCTGAAAAAGTGAAGCAACGCGTAGCCCGACGTCGTCTCCACCTCGGGGACGGTCTCGTTCCCTCGCACCTCCGGGACAATGAGGCCACTGTGAACAGAGGCAAAAACATAACCTTAGGTAGATTTTTATATAAAGTACACACAACTACAAGTCACTACTGTAGCGTGTGTTACATTTATTTGCTGTGGATAAAGAATATATGCCTCTGGATAGTGTTATATTGTCTGTCTGTATGTGCTGCGCCACCATTTTATTGAAATATCTGTTGCTTTAAGTGCTTTCACATTTTTTTACAGCCTTTATCTATTTATTTATTTATTTATTTATTTATTTGTTTGTTTATTTTGGGGGCCTCACCTGAAAACGGCAACCAGGGGAGCGTATACGGAGTCCCCATCATAAATGTACATGTGGTCCCAGCTGCATTCCGTGGCAAAATGGTTGAAGCGCAAGCGAAGCACGGCATTGGGGCTGGAAAAAAAAAAATGCAGAGGGGATATTTTATTTTTCAAATGTTTATTTACAGAATGCTACTTGTAAATCTCAACGTAATGCAACCAAATGCTAGACCAAGATAAAGCGGCAGAAAACTGAATGAAGAGCAACTGCGGTCAGTGTTCTTGACAGCAACACCCTTGTCCTCACAATGCCCGCGGTTGCCGCGGATGTGCCGGCTCGCCGACGTCACCGCTCCGTCTCTCTGAGTCACGGCCAATTAAAAAAGAGGGCGCTTCATAACAGAACACCGTGCGGCTCGACTTTTGAACGTCAGTCAACGCAATACTTACTAGCCCTCGATAAGCCAAGTGCATTTCGTTTTGTATTTGTAGTTGATCGGACCGTCCGTCAGGAATCCCGAGGGCTCGGTCAACCTGGGGAGGGTGGAAAGTCGTGTTTAGAATTTGGAAGGGGGGAAAAAAAAAAAAGGGATGTAAGATAACAAAATGTAGAAAATAAGCTTTGCAAATGCACAGTACACTCTGTCTCAGACGCTGTTATCTCCTCTGGCGCCATATAATGCACAACTCCAGTAGTTAAATGACTATTAGAGATAGCGTTCTGCCATTAAACATCCCATTCAAGAAGCTGCAGCAATTAAAAAGTCTAAAAACCGGCAACCCCTGCAGGGATCACACCAAAAGACAACTTGTGCTGTGTTACGCTTTTGTATAATTATTGGGGGGTGTTGTGGCGAGATCACTTTAATAAAGGTTGACAAATTATACACCGAAGGCTACTTGGACATCTCATCACCAACCCGTCCCTTGTGGTGTTGTCATAAAAAAAAACAAAAAAAAAAAATCCACCGTGACCACCGGAGCCACGGTCATTTGGGGTTTCCGAAAAACAAAAGAGTTCTTACTTAAAACAACGTGTATTGGAATTCTTTAAATTGTGATAAAATAAATAAACGGCCCCAAGCTTGCAGCATCTCGGGGGAATGTCCGATGACAAACCCAACTCATGTCAGGAGCCTCCATTACTTCCTGTTGGCCAATTTCGCCATATTTCCGAAAGATAATTTTGACAGTATAATTGTTCTGTTTTCCGTGGTAAAATATCTGTAAAATTCACATGATGGCATCCCAAAGACGATTAAAAAAAAACCCTCGACCATTATTTTAGCATATTATGTATTTACAATTCTTTATGTTTGGGTTGTGTTTAAAGGGCCACTTTCTCAAGATAAAATGCCATTGTCGTTTGTTTTTGTGACGTCATTAAGGTGAACTTACCTGAACCTGCCCTGGCAATGTTGACACTGGTCTCCCACCCATCCTGGCTCGCACACGCAGGACCCGTTGAGGCATTTCCCGGACAGACACGATTTGTCACAGCCTTTGGGCGGCGTGGCGCCGGAGAACGCGACCAAGTGGAGCAGAACCCACACGGCCACCAGGCATCTCCCGGCCGGATCCATTCCGGCGATTGACCCGAACAAAACCGAGAAGCAGGAGCTGTCGGACAGTGCTTCAAGTAAGACTAAAAGTTCTGCATTTTCAAATCCGGACTGCATACAAAGCTGGTGGACGGGGGGGGGGGGGGGATAAATGAGTCGAGTGAAATGTGAATTCCCTTCAATGCTTCACTTTAACGTCTTGTCGGTGAAAAAGCGACCAAAAAGAGTCAAACATGGATGGAAAAGGGGCTTTTCGAGCTAAGTTAGCCTCATCTGTTAGCCTGTTTAGCTCATCCGCAGTGTCCCGGCATTGATTCGCGGACGCTCGCTATCTTTTGCCTTTCTCTCCGTTTCAGATAGCAGCCATGTTTTAACGCGTCAACAAGCCCCAAGACAGCCCACGGGGGGAGCCGTGGCACGCCGCGAGGTCTTCCACAAGCCGTCGGATGCCGTCCGCCGGAGAACAAAGCCTCGAAGCGCTCCCCCCACCACCACCAACAGCAACACCCGCCCCGGCACCAGCGAGAGGGCTGCGATCGCCTGCATGGATGTCGGAGCTCCGGGGAGGAGGAGGCTGTACTCTCGCCGACTGAAAGCGGGGCGAGGGGAGCACTTCGAGCGGTTGTGTTTGAGCCCACTCGCTCCGATTCCTGCCGCTGGTTAGCCTCTTCGAACGTCCACTCGGCTTCCTCGGTGATTCATTGTATTCCTGAATGAGCGAGTGACCTGCGGGGTGGGGGCAAAAACAAGCAGCGTTGTTGTTTTATAAACTGACGGAAAAAAAATTGGCAGCAAACGCGTCTCCAGACAGCTCAGGTTGGCAAAACGCAGCACCGAGTGCGCATGCGCAATGGACAACGACTCCCATTTAAAGGGATTGCGCGTCTTTTTTTTTTTTTTTTTTCCAAAAAAATGTCTTTCTAGGTCAACAAAAACTGGGGAAACACATCTTTGTACAAATGTGAACTTTTATTGCCTTGATTGGATAGTTGTATATTTTTATATTTGGTGCGGACCTGAAACGAACGACAAGCAGCGAAAAGGACTGAAAACGAGCACACGTACTCTATCGATTAAAACGGAATTGTCTACTATATTCTCACCAAAAGATGGCAGTGTTAAACAGTTTTTTTTACAAGACCTTGCCGCAAAACATAATACATTTTAATTAGCTTTCTTTAGCCTTGTTTCACTTTGCTGTCTATAGCCAGGTCGAAATGAAATGAAATGAAAAATAAATGAGAATCCTTTCTCAAATTGTACACCCGGATAAATAAAAGATGAAACAAAAACAACGTTTTACTTTATAATTTTACTCTATTTCTCAATACAATACAGATCACAAAAGCCATTTTAAACAAAAATGAAAGACTGGCCATTGAATAAGTAGTGAAGTAAAATCTATACCTCATTTCATGGAAAAATTCATACAATATTTCAACTCAAATTTATTTTCATAGCACCACAATTTATAACGCAGTAATTAAATTATGCAAATGGTTGTTACTTTTCTATCAGTGACTGGCTGGCCCCGCCTCCTGCTTGAAGATAGCTTGGAAAGGCTCCAGCACTTCCATGACCCTTGTGAGGATAAGCACCTCTGATAATGGATGGATAGATTATACTCTAATGTACATTTGGTACATTTTTAGTCTATTTCCAATTAAGTAAAACAAAAAAAAATCTGAGTTAAAAACACCAAATACACTTCATGAAATTGGTCATTAAATCAATACAATAATTTCCGATTGTTGCTGCAGTTAATTACATCCATCCATCCATCCATCCATTTTCTTAGCCACTTATCCTCACAAGGGTCACGGGGAGTGCCGGAGCCTATCCTAGCTGTCAGCGGGCAGGAGGGGGGGGGGTACACCCTGAACTGGTTGCCAGCCAATCGCAGGGCACATAGAGACAAACAGCCGCACTCACAATCACACCTTGGGGCAATTCAGAGTGTCCAATTAATGTTGCATGTTTTTGGGATGTTGGAGAAAACCCACACAGGCAAAAGGAGAGAACATGCAAACTCCACACAGGCGGGGCCGGGATTGAACCCAGGTCCTCAGAACTGTGAGGCCAACGCTTTACCAGATGGGATCCACCGTGCCACCAGTTAATTCTAATTATTTTACATTTTTTTATCTTCTGACAAAAGAATCCCAGGTCCATCTTTGCTGTGTGGGGCTGTGTATGTTTCCCTCTGTGCTTGCGTGGGTTCTCTGCCGGTACTCTGGCTTCCTCCCTTTTTTCCAAAATTAAGACAAAAGCGGCCCAGAAAAATGGATGAACGGTCTTTATTATCCCAGCCATCATCCAAGAAGTTTATGACTCATTTAAAACAAAACATCTGTCATCCTAAGAGCATCACGAGGCGTAGCCAACATTTTCTCACACTGAAGCCCCCCCCCCGCTATTTTCCAGCAGGGTTAACGGCAAAGCAAAACCAATATTATTGCGCCGTTGCTCTTCTCATCTTTGCAAGGTGTTTGTGTGTTTTCTCGCTCTCGACGTTCCCCAAACAACAGGGAGGCGGCCGAAAGAGACACTCCGTTGGGTTTTCTTTGGAAATTCCCAGACGGAACAGTCAGCGGAGGCACCGCATTCAATGAAAATGCCGAAATGAAAAGCTGGGGAGGTGGGAATGCGGGTGCGGGGTGGGGGCTTTTCTTTTCAATGTACCAGCTTGGCTGAGGCCCACCAATCGACGAGGTTTTGGTGCTAATTTGGCGTCCGTTCACTGACCTTTGAACTGTGCTTCACTGGAGAGGAATGCTCTTGATGTTACAATCGCGAGCGGAAAAAAAGGCACAAAGTGACGCACCTTTTCACACAAAATGTTACAACTACCCCCACCCACCCCCCGCGCTCCTACATAGACAAACAGCAGTGAGTGTAAATCACCGACTGTATTCTAAAAAAAAAAAAAATACAACTTTTCAGACTCGACGCCACCCAGGGCAGCCCGAGCTCCTCCAAAGGTCTGCTGCACTCCAGGAATTCCCCTCGCAGGATTATTAACAAGACACTTTGTCTGCTGTGGACAGAGGGCGGGGAGGGGCGTGGTGGGGGTGGGGGGGGGGGAGAAAGGCCAAGACCACCCTCCACTTGTAGCTCACGCTGAGACTTCATCATCATCATCGTCGTCGTCATCTTACCAGGCGGCAGGGAAGGAATCGCTTGCCACGAGCTACATGCACTCGTTCTGAGAAAGGGGAACATTTTATTTTTGTTTGTTTGGAGACAAAAAATTGGTCTCTTGTCTTGAAATGAAATATGAAGTTGGAGAGGTAAAATGTGATAAAATTATAAAACATACCAATCGGTATTTGAATACCATCAACACTTTTCCATTGTAAAACTTCATCCATCCATTTTCTTTGCCGCTTATCCTCACGAGGGTCGCGGGGAGTGCTGGAGCCCATCCCAGCTGTCACTGGGCAGGAGGCGGGGCACACCCTGAACTGGTCGCCAGCCAATCACAAGGCACATGGAGACAGACGACAGCCTCACTCACAATCACACCTAGGGTCCAATTAATGTTGCGTGTTTTTGGGATGTGGGAGGAAACCCACCCAGGCACTGGGAGAACATGAAAACTCCACACAGGAGGGGCCGGGATCGAACCTGGGTCCTCAGAACTGTGAGGCCAACGCTTTACCAGCTGATCCACCGTGCCCTCAGTGTACAACTCAACATGGTAAATCCAGTTGACTGCATATATTTAAAATATATTTTGCCATTTCTATCACACATGACAGTGGCACCGCTGGAAAGCGCTGGCGTACACTCAATTGCATATTCATCCATAGCTTGCGCTTCTATATTGTACAAACAAAACTTCCAAGTACTTCAAATGTAGGGGGACAAAAAAAATCTCCTCAGTGGAGCATATTCAAACATGCTGCCGTGTTTTGTACGTGTGCAAAGAACAAAGTTGCGGACCTCGGCGGAGTCCGTGGGAGCGCAGCGAGCGGGTGGAGGAATGACAGGAATGTGCAGGAACACAACGAAGCCCAGAAGATGGATGAAAACGCACGACGAGCTCGGTCGAAAAGAGATCCGAGCCTCCCACCACACCTCGCGCGTTCCGGGGCCTGTGGTGGGGATTTAAGTTACGTGGAGGAGGAAAGGGGGAAGTGTCAGGTGCTGTGATGTCAGCCGGTGTTGGTTAATTATTTTCTGTTCTGTTCAAAGCTCGTGGATAAAAGATTTCCATCCAAAAGAAATCCATCACAATGCACGTGACGATGGTGCCAGTAGTCAGTATCATGACGCCGAGGCTGTCTTGGACATCTTAAAAAGGAATATGCCCGGATTTAAAGAACACGACGTTAATCTCTTTTTGTTTTGTGGTTCGAAATCTGCACATGTAAGTGAAATAATAATGTGAATTCTAATATGTAATAAAAAAAAAAATTGGTGTATCCATCCATCCATCCATCCATCCATTTTCTTCATTGCTTATCTTCACGAGGGTCGCGGGATTATTGAAATAGTATTAAATAAAATTCCAATGTTTACCATGACATTCATGTTTTAATGATGGAAATAAAATGCTAAATAGAAAAACAATACAAATAACAGCTAGATGTAATTGATAAGTTTTTTTTTTTAAAAAGGGGATTCTTATATATGCAGATTCAGTTTCTACATAAGTTTTTAATATGATTAATATTCAGGTAATTCAATATTTTTTTACAATAACAATGCGCAAGGATCCAGGAATGCTTACTTAGCTTTTGAGAATTTTATTTTAGTTAATTCGGAAAACTGCATTCTCGTGCTAGTGAGCAAATTTCAAATCAAATCTATTGAAAATACATGCGGTGGATCCCAAAAATTTTTTGAGCCCGTTAGGAATATTAGACCAAGATAAATAATTTCAAAATATTTCCACCATTAATTTAGCCTACAACCTGTACAACTCAATAAAAAAAATGATGGGAAGTAAATATATACAACTGAGAAAAATAAAACCTTCAGGCTTTTGCTAGAAAATCAAACAAATGCAAGGAAAAGCCTAGTAAAGCATTTGAAAATGTATTTGGGGTAAATCAGAGAAACTTTAAAATGTGACAGGTGTGTGATGACCCACCAATTAACATTATGATTAAGGTGAAAGGCAGTCATATCCCCAGTTCTAAGCAGGTGTGCACACTTATGCAACCTCATTGTTTTTAACAAAGTTGGGGGAAAGTTTTTTAAATTTCATTTTTTTCCACAAAAACTTGGCATTTTAACATGGCTGCGTAAACCTTTTTTGTTTTTTTTTTTTAACCTCCAGATGGATTTAAAACTGTCTCCACACAAGTAAGCGCCAGCACAAAGGCAAGGCTCGTCTTTATTTTCTCATGGGACACGCTTGGACTTTAACACAAAAGGGGAGTTTCCGAGCAGTTTTAGTGTGTGTGTGTGTGTAGATGCTGCAGACACGGAGAAGGAGGAGTAAGCAGCGAGCGAGCGAGGGAAGTGCGCTACTCACCACATTGCGCAGAGCGGGAGAGGACGCGGTGAGCGGGGCCCGTCGCCATCCGACCCAGTCGTGTGTTTTCCGGGGCTTAGCGAAGCCAGCCGGGTGGTCCAGGCGAGACGGCGGCTGCGAGAGGGTCATCCGCTCTTGTCCGAAAACTTTTGGGAGAGTCGGCTTGCATGAGTGGAGCGGGACGCCTCGGGACAAGACGGAATGGACAAGCACAAAGGTAAGGAGAAAGGGAAAGTCGGATTAAGTTTCTCACGTGCGGTCGAAAGATGCCGAGGTGAAGGAATAATGAAGGAAGAGGTGTCAAAATCGAGAGAATGTCACGCTTTCTGCTGCAACTCACAGTAAACCTGCGATACCTCTGATGTGTGCGCCAACCGCCACCTGGGGGCAGTATAAGATGGACATACTGATAAACTGAATAAACAGTATCGCTCCACTATTGGCTTCTCAGTGAGGCAGTCACTGATATATCGTCTGTCCACGAGTGTTGCTGCACCATTGGCGTTCTTCACTTAAAGGATTCTAAAACGGCAGCTATCGATGCTAATTATTACCATTTCAATGTCATTTTCCATGCTATGTTAGCATTAAGCTAATGGACCTTTGTTTAGGCAACCTATGGTTATTTTAAATGCATATTTTAATCCTCAACGTGTTTTATCTTTAGTTTGACAGCACACTTCAACTGGGGTGGGCGTTAAATAGCGTGACGTCACTTATTTTGATATGCTGCTCACTATTTTCCGCTTGTTGTAAAGTGACACGAATTGACCTCACCATACGGCACTTGTATCAAGTTTGGACTCATAAGTCAAGAGCAAAAATAATTGCCCGGTCGACGGCTCCTATCTCAAGGCACCACGCTACGTGTAAAATAACCAACCTTTGTCCATCCATCCATTTTCTGAGCCGCTTATCCTCACGAGTGCCTCAGGAGTGCTGGCGGGAGGCGGGGTACACCTTGAACTGGTTGCCAGCCAATCGCAGGGCACATTGAGACAAACAGCTGCATTCACAATCACATCTCGGGGCAATTTAGTCTCCAATTGATGCATGTTTTTGGGATGTGAGAAGGAAACCGGAGTGCCCAAAGAAAACCCACGGAGGCACGGGGAAAAACGTGCAAACTCCACACAGGCGGGGCCGGGATTTGAACCCCGGTCCTCAGAACTGTGAGGTCGACGCTCTGCAGCTGCACCCGTCGTGCTGCCGTGATAAAATAGTGGCAATTAAATATTTGAATGTACAACTATTGACGAATTTACGTGAAGCAGTTCCGTAAATATGGTGGAAATTACAACTTCAGTAGAGACTCCCCCCCCCCAAAAAAAAAGACCAAAATCTATTTAACACTATTTGTGGTGGGCGGGGCCTAGTCCCAGTGCATTGTGCTTTGCGATGGATAAGAAACAATTTTTAGGAAAAAAAAAGCAAAAATAAATAAATATTCAATAATATACTTTTGGAAAAACACCGCAAGAGTCTTTCAGCTCAAAAGGAACAGCGTCTATGTTTTATTTTTGTAGAAATATGAACTATCCTGGCAATTTATTCCTGTGGTATGATGCAAAATTTTGCTTCTTTGAGCATTTTTGTCTTTTTTTTCCCCACTTACATACTTTTTTTTTCTTCTTTGTTTTCTTTCTTTTCCCCCCACTAAAGTAAAATGCCCCGCAAAGTTGTTTGAACTTTTTGGCCAGCGATCAATTCCAATAGCGCTAACATTGTTCCGGACGCATTCCTCGCATTCCCGTGGTTATTATTTGCCCATTCGGGATGAGCAAGGCCGGCAGTTTTTACGCCGCGTTTCACTTCCCTATCGGCCTGATTCGCTGATGGAAAACTGAAGTCTCCGCAACGGGGGACACGATTGCAGAAAGTTGTTTGGAGCGATGGGTGGAGGGGGTCGTTTTTGATGGACGCACCGGTTTCCCTTTTCCTCCCTCGACCGGTCCAGAACAATGTCCAGCAGTCAAACCGGACCAGGACTGGGAAGCTTTGAAAGAGACAAAAGTGACTTCAACTGTGTTTACTCCCACTCGCTGCGTGCGCGCGTGTCAATGGGGCAGTGTCGGAAGAGGCCAAATCCTTCATGTTTTTTTCATTTCTTTCATGTTTTTTCATTAATGGAGGACGGGGTTGTCTAAGGGGAACTTGATGATCGAGTATGAGCATCTGTGGGCTCTTTATGAGAGTCGCTAAGCAAAATTTGCACGCCGGGCCAGATCAATAGCGCTTACCCACCCTGACTCGCGTGTGAATATTTTTCAAGATAATAATGTGAGCATTGCAAGATATTACATTATAATATAATAGATTTACTGTGGTCACGACCTGCCAATCACAAGGACGTCCCCCCAGGCCCCCTATAATAACATGCTTGATAGGATACGCTGGCCTTAAAGTTGGCAACGAGCGTCACTTGTTGCCGAGTAAAACAAGTGACGGACGCGAGGTCATGCTAAGTGCAGGAAAATGAAAGTGCGCTCTGAGTCATGGATTGAAATAACAGTTGAGGTTGAAAAACATTTTTTTTTTCCTTTTTCCTCAACGGTCAGTGAAACCTGGTAAACATTCTGGGGGAGGAGAGGGGCGAGGGGAGCGGAGGAGGGGGGGGGGTGGCAAGCGGGTGGTGAGATGACAAGGCTGCGCATTGTTCGGGACGACGGATTGGTGGGTTGCTTCTCGAAACCTGCAGGTTTCAGTGCAGGGGAGGGAAAGGGCGCTCTCCTTCTCACACATCCACCTGCAACACCATTTTTTTCTTTTCATTTTTTTTGGGGGGGGGCATCAGCACTTTTCATAGCAAAGAATTAACTCTGCATACTCAGTGGGTGGGGGAAAAATAACATTTTTGCCACTTTTGTCAATCGCCGATGATGAGGGTAAAGTTTCACCGCATCCTGCAGATGGCCCCGTTTTCCCCAATTATTATTATTATTATTTTTATTTCCATTTAATGCAGAGCAGGACTGCAAAAATAAGATCAACATGGTCGTCAAATTTTGGAACTCAGAAGCTACATTTGATGTTTAAAATAGAGAAATTATTCTTCAAAGTAAAGAAAAATGAGTTAAAATACTTGAAATAGTAAAAATAAAAATTCACATTTTTAAAAATTGTTTTGTTTAAAAATAATTTTTCCTTAAAAATAAATTAATAAATTAAGGAGGGACTCTGGGTATTTTAGAAGCCACTGGCAATGATCGCCCCATTCATTGAGACTGCACCCTGGTATTTTTGGACTTTCCACTTTCCACGTATGAAGTTATGAATAAATAAATTCATTCATAAAAAAAGAGGCCTAAAGCTGTTTATTGCCACTCGTAGTTGAGGTTTCCTGCCAAACTAATAAAAACAGAATTATACAATTTGTAGGTTTGGCTTCAGTTGGCCTCGCTAAGTTGCTAACAAATGATACAAATAGCCTCCATTTGGGACTCCGAGCTTAAGGCGAGAAATATTTGAAAAGAAACGGTGCATCAACTCATGTAGACAGTCAATACTCACGGAAATGTATTCTTCATTCCCCGCAATAAACAATCACAGCTTACTGAGTCACTCCCGGCAGTTGTGAAACTCGTCTTTTGTTTGTGCCTGCATGACTGCATTATAATGCCCCCTGGTGGTCAAGTTCCGGATACCAGACGGTGCTGCAATTAAATCGAGAAGCACGAAATGTTATTTTAACTCGATTTAATTACCATTTGTTGTTATAAAGTACAATTTTATACAGTAATATTTTTCTTATTAAAAAGCATATTACATTTGAATTGGGGTTTTTCGAGGAGGGGGTTGGTGGAACATATCAATTCGAACGGGAAAATACGATTTGATTCTTTTGCACGGTACGTGTGGTCACGGAACAAATTAGATTTGTATCTCAAGGCACCACTGTAAAAGATTAGAGATTTGATTTGGACTCATTAAAACATGTGATTGGAAATGTGTTATTACAGCTAAGTACAGATATATGACCAAGCAAGAGTGTACGAGTTGATTCGTGACTTCCTGAACCCACGTAACGACTCGATTTGCTTGATTTTTTGCAGCAATAACTCGGGACTAGCTAAGGTTAAGACTTGAGACTTATAAGTTGCAGATACGTGACAGTAAGATAAACTCTGTAAAGTAGGCCAAGGCATTAAGCCTCACTTGAAAGTGTGTCAACGCCCCAACGGGGGTTGGGGGGGGGGGGGGAAGCACAGGTAATTTGGGGGAAGCTGGAGCGCTCCATAAAAAAAATGATGAAAAGGAAGACGGTCTTCCCGGACCCTGGCAGGGGGTTGGGCGGGAGGGGCGTGGGGCTCCTGCTAGTTTACTGGCAACAGAAGCTCGCATCTTGCGTCGTTTCTCACCGGGTATTCTTTTGAAGGCGTGCACTGGCTCCCCGCGGGCCCCCGACGGCCGGTCATCAACCTGATGATCAGTGCGCAAAAGGCCATTTATGTAGATGGGGACGAGGGGGGGGGGGGGGGGCAATGTTGCTAGTTAGTTTTTATTTGTCAGGGGCTGCTTCTAGTCTTCGCCTGTAAAAGGGGCTCTTTTGAGACAGGCGTTAACCCTTTCGCTACCCGCTCGGCCAGTCAAAGTAGACGTCAGCGGAAACCTACTTTCAGCTCGTTCTAATTTCAACGACACCTTTTTCACACGCGAAATAACTTCAAGCGGTTTGCGCGTCGCAGGATGTCACACGGATCCTGTTTTGTGGTCACGATGGCCACTTTTCTCATTGACAGCAGTGATGGCTTTTTTTTTTTTTTTCGCGGTCCCACAGGCACGTAAAACAATACAACCACTCTCGTTGCCACGCTCGCTCGCTTTCACACGCTCATGCAAAGTCAAATAAAAAGCGAAACGCATTTGGTGCGATAAAATAAAATAAAATTTGATTGATATCGTCACTATGCTTGATATCTCAGTGGCCAAATCATTTGGTAAACTTAATCGAATGGGATCCAATCCAGAAGCCAAGTTTTGAGGAGTATTATTTGACAATGTTTACAGTATGTTTATGGGTTATTGAGCACCGCTGCACTGCATTGCACTGTACAGATAATCAATACAGTATTTAGGTTACATACACGAGTCCTAAAATTGCAAACGGCTCGTAGGAGGATGCCGCAAACTCCAACCGCGACAGCGAACGTGTGCTGCATATTTTTGGATGATGCGTTGAGGGGAAAGAGGAAAAAAAAACACTGCGGGAAAGAAGCGGAGAAGGAGCAACGCGATTTGGAACAACTACACTGAAATTACAATGTTACTATTATTTGCTCAAGTGAGAAGATTTAGACGCTACTTTTGACTTGCGGCTTTATTGTAATCACCACGTCCTCGCTGCACATGAGCATTATACACGGGCGTCTTTCACAAACTGCTATTATTCCCTTCCATTGTGATGCCGCGCGCCTACAAATGCTGATTATAAGTATTATGTATATATATTTTGAGGATTTGCAGTTCATCTGTTTTTATAGATTGGATTTCCGGCCGGGTGAATCGTGATAAATTTTCATACATTTTAATCTGGATTTTTAGATTAGAACCCACATGCCAAAGGTGCGGGGAGAGAAGAAAAAGTTGATGCGAGAGATGACTCACTTTCACTCTACTGCAGCTTATGATTATTTGACTAAAAGTTTCCATGCTGAAAATTGAAGTCTCGGATGAGAAACCTCGATCTTAAAATATAAAAACGGGAATTGGGCAGGAGTGACTTTGAGACGCGATTGATATGCAAATGAATTGGACGCAAATGACAGAATCGCGGATGACTTTCGACACGTCCCCAGAAACCCCGCTAGGACGGAGCCGTGTCTTTTGCCAAACAAACAATGGCGGTCAAGTAAGTGTTTAAACTTTCCACCAAAGGCCTCCATCCAAGCCAGTTTTTCAAGCCAGACAGGAACAAACAAGACGCGAGGCGCCTTCGGGTCACCGGAATGAGTCAAATATAAACTATAAACTTCTTCTTGGGAGATTATCAACAGAAGCACATTGATGGGGGACGGACGGATACAATGCCAGGGTTAAGTTTCAATTCTGCTTCCCTTTTTAAATTTGGGAACTTTTTCTGTTTCATTTGCAGACACTTGAAGTCGAAAATGATGTTGACACTCACTTTGGTCATCATTTTAATGCAAAAAAAAAAAAAAGATAAAATTGTAACCTAAGAGCGCTCCCTATCAAATTATTGTAGCATCTTACACACATAATGTTACAGTGATATTGTTGAAAATACCAAAGATTACCAAAGTGTAACATCTCTCACATAATGACATGCCTGTTTGAAGGCAATTTAGTAGCAGATTGTACAAAAAATGAAAATCTAGACATATTTTGAGGGATTAACGTTGGTTCCTGAGCTATAACTTTGTTAAATTTAAGACGGACCATCTAATTTTCAGATTTTTGCAAAGAGGGGGTGGAATCGCATTTTTATGACAATTTTGTAGGATTTTGTCCAAAAAGTAACAGCACAGTCAAAAAATTGAATCATTTGGTGGAAATTTTAAAACAAAAATATAAAATAATATAGTATTGCTGAAAAACATTGGCACTGTTTTCAACTATTACATATATATTAAAAATAAAATATTCTGGCACTCAGCA
Source organism: Syngnathoides biaculeatus (assembly GCF_019802595.1). Taxonomy (NCBI): domain Eukaryota; kingdom Metazoa; phylum Chordata; class Actinopteri; order Syngnathiformes; family Syngnathidae; genus Syngnathoides; species Syngnathoides biaculeatus. The sequence continues at coordinate 14,374,523 of NC_084661.1, read as the reverse complement.
AAAAAACTATTGTCCTAATCCTAATTGTCCTAAAACAGGAAAAACATTTTTTTACGATTTCATGTCAGACAGTGAGGGAATTTTTTTTTACATGGCTGAAAATAAACATTTTTTTCAAATAAATGTATTATTAATATTTATACAATATTTATCTCTTCTACATACTGTAGTGGGAAAATAAATCTAAATACAATTACGCTTAACATTAAAGCACATCCTTTTTTGCAGGGTTGATTGTTTTGTACATGTTCCTCCTAAATTCTAGTGCAAGGCCCAACTAATAAAGGAAAGCAGACATACTGAGAGGTCGAGAAAAAAAATAGAAGAGTCTGTGTGGCAAGTCCAGATGTGAAAAGCGCCATGTGAGCACATCTGCTGCTATTTTCCACATCTGCGCGCCGCATCCCAAAATACGTGTGATTCATCCCGAGAGGACATTTTGGAAGTGTCCGAAAAGCCACCTCGGCGCGGCGAAGGTCCTCACCGAAGCATCTTGCATGTCGGCGGACTTTGTTGCATCACCGTGCTGACTTGAACCCCCTCCCCTCATGTTTGACGTCGACAAACCACAAAAACATCCTACAATGGAGGAAGCTGATTTCCCCAAAATTATACTGAAAATGATTTACCGTATTTGCCATACCGATTTTCACTGATCAAGATTGACGGCACATTTCCAACACTACTTACAAGCCTTCACGGGGATATTATTTAGTGTGCGTCCCCAAAATCTACAAAATGAGAATTAAGTGTTTTTGGATTATTAAAGGGTTTAAACTATTAAAATAGAAGACAAGAAAATGGGTTTAGGTGGATATCTGCGTCGGGGATATTGGGGTTGCTGCTGTTTTCCTTCTTTTGGACTAAGGTAACTGAAATATTGTCAAGTATGACTCACTTCGGCTTGTTATTATTGTTGACTTTTTTTTTTTTTTCTTCAAAATACATTGCTAGGCTTGAAAACTCCCCCAGTTTCACTCAAATAATTCATATTTCAAATCAACATCAACTTCCCCCATTGAAATGAATGCAAATGCAATCAATACTTTCTGGCCTGGGCGGCACGGTGGATTCAGCTGGTAAAGCCTTGGCCTCACACTTCCGAGGTTCCGGGTTCAATCCCGGACCCGCCTGTGTGGAGTTTGCATGTTCTCCCCGTGCCTGTGTGGCTTTTCTCCGGGTGGGCACTCCTGTTTCCTCCCACATCGCAAAAACATGCAACATTAATTGGACACTTTAAATTGCCCCTAGGTGTGATTATGAATGCGTCTGTCTCAATCTGCCCTGTGGTTGGATGGCAACTAATTCAGGGTGTACCCCGCCTCCTGCCCGTTGACAGCTGGGATAGGCTCCAGCACTCCCTGCGACCCTTGTGAGGATAAGCGGCTAAGTAAATGGATGAATGGAGTTTTTGGCCCCCGAGAAAACAACATTTTATCATTTACTTTTACTGAACTTTATTTTCTTCGCAGTCTGTCATCTTTTTAGCACGCTTCACCGAGGTCACGATTTTAACGCCCCTTTCTTGCGTTATGGCCTTGATCAATTTCTTCGACATCGGTACAGTACATATCAAAAACGCAAAATGGGACCTAATCCAAAATCAAACAGAGAGCGCGCTGTGATTTTCCTCGCGTGGAGCCCATGAATTTTTCATTAATATTTTCCAACATGAAGAGGAAGTGGATTTTTTTTGTTTTTGGGGTTTGTTTTTGAGGAAAATTATCATCATTAAAAATAAGTTCAAAACTGTTTTGTAAACTCGAGATTGAATAATTAATCTTATGGTCCAAATCGGCAGTAGATGCCTTCGGCTTGAGGCAAATCAGTATAAATAAAGTGGTTTATTGAATGTTGTTAATGAATCAAAACAGGAAGTACAACCTCAGGCTCCAGTCAGATAAACCCCCCACCATGGTGCACGCTTGAGCTGCGTATAAATCTTAATTGATCGCATTATTCCACTTCCTGTTTACAACGTTTCACATTGCAGCCTCCAGTCAAATTTACATGCACATACCAAAGAGGGCGCTCGGCGAAGGGGCGAGTGGTGGGGGTCCGGCCGCAGCGGAGAACGTCGGCCGCAGAGCGCCGCGTCCTGTCAGCTGACTCTCTGTTTCCCAGGCCCCCCCCCCCCCCCCCACCGCACCCAAGAAGTTCATCCGAGTCAACCTCTCTGCAAACAAACAAAAGTGACCGATGTGAAAGCAAAAGTCTTCTGAAATCACGACGTGACTCAATTCGACGGGGGTTTTGATCGCGGAGGCAGGAGCACCTTGGAAGGACAGCAATCTTTCAGGAGTTCATTCCTCAAATAAGAATGTTCTGTTTTTTTATGCACAAATATGCGGGGGTTCACCGTATAACAGGACTTTAATGCTTGGTGGGTGGGCCAATTTAAAGAACAAAGCAGGCTGTAAGTAGCCCGCGGGCCATACTTTTCCAACCCCTGATTTTTAAAGGCAAAGGCCTTCAAACCTTCCGCCTTCTTTGTGCTCTCCCTGTGTGAAAAAAGGCTTCAGAGTGTTTTTCTGCTGTATGCGGGGCCCCTCGGCACAAGTTGACCCAGCGTGAGTAGGAGTCGTTAAAAGCGGTCCAGCTGTTGGGAGGGGAATGAAAAAAAAAACAAACAACAACAAAAATATCATCACGTGCAACATGTAAAGCTCCTCGGCATCGGACAACTTGTGTCGCAAAAGCATCCTCCGCTTTTCCGACTTTGAAGACTCAGTTAAGCGCTTACGGTGAGCCGGGAGAGCCACGAGAGGAGACGGACACTTTTAAGAGCGAGACCGTCCTTTGAGGTTCTTAAGACCAGAGCCCCTCGGGGAACCGCAGAGTTGGTTTATTAAAGGATGTCGCTTCTCTCTCTCTCTCTCTCTCTCTCTCTCTCTCTCTCTTTTGCCTTTACTTTGAATTTTGAAGTAGTCCCCTAGATGACTAAATGTTTACCGGGTTTTGGGGTTTTATACAAATATGTAATGCACAGACAGAAATTGTGAGCAGGGCAGCTTGCAAACAGTGACTTGTGAACGGTCGGGGTTCGCTCGAGTTCTTTTTATGATCACAAAAGAGCAAAAAAGTAAGAAAAACTTTTTTTGGGGGTGAAAGACTCCCCTATTTTCCGCACTATAAGGCAGACGGTACGCCATATATATATATATATATATATATATATATATATATATATATATATATATATATATATATATATAGAGAGAGAGAGAGAGAGAGAGAGAGAGAGAGATCAATATTGAGCCTTAAGTCCAGCTCCATCTAATGGATGCATAACGTAACCCCAGGCTCTACTGTAGCGTCTATTCTATGCGCCTTATATATGAAAAATGATTTAAAACGGGCCATTCGTTGACGGTGCGCCTTATAGTGCAGAAAATACGGTTTACTTACGGTAAGCATTTGTATTGTCATCAAACACAATTTGTGGGTATGAAAGATCAGTCAATACCCTCTAAAAGGGCTGGCAATATGGGGAACTGAAATTTGTTTTAATTTTCTTTTTTTTTGTTTGTTTTGCAGTAAACTTCAACTTGGGGTGACAACTAAGAAGTTTGAAGCAAGCACACTTCACCTTTAATTTGTTTAATGTGTGCGAAGGGTTAAAACTACCGTCATTCCAGGCCTAAAGAGCCCACCTGGTTATAAACCTCACTCAGTACTTTTGTAAAGGAAATACCAATTGCCACATAGATAGGCCGCAGGCGTGTAAAAGCTGCAAGTGCCCAAATTGAAACACGAGATATTTACAGAAGAAAGACGGTACACAGAGAGTTTAACGCTAGCAAAAAAAACATACTGGTAAAAATCACTGAGACACGGCAGTAACACGCTAGCGCAGCGCTAACGGTGCCGGACCGGTAAAAGTCACTTCCTCGGCGCATATTTTCGGTCTCACGCTTACGTTTTCCGCTCGAGTGCCACCTTGCGGCAGTTGGAAAAAATGCACAAATTACCCGCATCAATCGCATAAACCACAGGGAAGAAAGCACGTGAAAAGAAAGTCGCGGCTTATAAGCCGGAAATGACGGTATATATAAAGATTTGAATGGTTTCTTTATAACAGAGATTGGGACGAACAGGTTCACTGTCCGTGATTTTCTTTGGACAGTGACAATTACCTTGGAGGTCATTGAGGGCTCGAGACGGAGTTTGACAAATGTTGACACTGCAGCCTTTTGACACAAAAAGACAGTACGAGTACCAGCTCCACGTTCTCCTTAAAGAACATCTTTCATCCCCATTCCCACTCCGAGGCCCTTTTGGATGCTATTCACGAGGCCCACAGACACACACAAAGAGCTCCCCACATGGCCTGACCCCGGAGGACATGCGGGGGAGGCGCGTCCAGGCTGAAAAAGTTGATCTCTCCCATGCAAAACGCTGGCGCGAAGTCCGAGCGCTAACAGACAAAAGTCCTCCCTCGCTGGTTTATTTTCATTCTTTGCTGAGCATCTTTGTTCCGTCTGTGCTTGCAGTGCTGGACCAGCTCCTCATGGAGCTCCACCACTTCCTGCTCATCCTGGACAAAGAGACCCTGAGTGGGAACGCCACCATCCACAAGGGACTGCTCGCCGACCTTCTTCAGTCCTACAGCGCGTCCAGCGGTACGGGTGCACAACACGAAAACACTTTCATACATCCATTTTCTTTTGCCGCTTATCCTCACGAGGGTCGTGGGGGATGCTGGACCCTATCCCAGCTGTCAGTGGGCAGGAGGCGGGGTACATTCTGAACTGGTTGCCAGCCAATCGCAGGGCACACTCACTAGGGGAAATTTAGAGTGTTCAATTAATGTTGCATGTTTTTGGGATGTGGGAGGAAACCCACGCAGGCACAAGAACATGCAAACTCCACACAGGTGGGGCCGGGATCAGACCCGGGTATTCAGAACTGTGAGGCCTACGCTTTACCAGCTGACCCACCGTGCCGCCAAAACACTTTCATGATGTGTTTTTTTTTTTTTTTTTGGTGGCATTTTCCAGCTCGTTGCTAGCCAGCATTAGCAGTGTGGAGTCCAATAAAAAGATTGCCATGAAACGTTCAAGTTCTTAGGAAGCAGTTTTTAGAATGTAGGATTGGGGAGCTGGTTATTGCTAAGCAGAATTTGAAGGGGCAAGTCCCCCCCAAAAAATTTAAAAGCAAAAATTTTTCTGAAGCTTTTCGATGGTCATGATTGGGGCGCTACGTGTTGCTAGGCAAATTTTCCAGGGCCAGTCCAATGAAAAAAAATACCATGCACCAATCACCTTTTTTCGATCGTCAGTGTTGAGCTCTGACTTGTTACTAGCCAGAATTCGAATAAAAAAATTGCCGTGCACTGGTTGAGTTTTTTTTTTTTTTTGAAGTTTTTCCATTGTCACATTTGGGACTGCAACTTGTTGCGTGGGAGAATGCAGATGGCAAGTCCAAAAATAAAAAAACCATGCACCAATCAAGTTTTCACGAGGTCTTCCTGTAGTCGTGATTGGGTTGCTGCTTGCTGTTCGGCAGGTTTCGCAAACTAAGGCCAATAAAAAAAATTGAAACAAACTGGTCTGGTTTTTTACGAGCTCAGGAGATTTTTCTATCGACACGGAAGTCCAAAAAAATGAAATATGCTTGCACCATACTGTGCTGTTTCCTTTCCCTACTTTTTCCCTTCTGAAGGATGATGTCTCGTTCATTGTTCAGGGTTGTCCATTAAGTCTCTTTATAATTTGTTTATTTAAAGACTTTGTGGACACGCTGTACTTCAAGCAAACAGGCATCTTGCTTCAACCCGAGTACAATTTCCAGCTCAACTCTCGTGAGAACACATTTAAACAATACACCCTGAAAATTCGCATGGAAACAGTCTTCCAGCACCCATAAATAACATCAGCCCACCAGCAGTTTCATGGTTTAAGTGTCTGCGCCATAAGCAAGGAAAATAAACAAGCGGTGTATTACCCCTGCGATGGCGGGAGATATACTCAGCTTGGCCGGTGTCGGCGTTAAAAGCAAACAAATGTTCTCCAATGAAATGCCCGGGTAATTTCGCAAACAACGCTTCAGTCAGCTCGAGTGTATCTGATGGCGAGGGCCTTTCGAGAGTGTAATAATTACACGGTGGTTAGGCAGATAGCAAAATAACTGCGCAGCGGGCTGTCAGATGGCCAAGTGCTGACTCACAATTTGCAGCGAATTTGTGGGAAATAAAAGTCGGCGACCGCACATTACATAAGGCGGAGAACTGATGAAGCAAGTTTGAATGACTTGCGGCTAACCGACCGGCGAGGCCTTTCCTGCAATGACAAACGCCACATGACAGATTGCGAGTCGGGAAGCGAATTAGTTCAAGGAATCCTGTTTGAGCTCATGGTGACCTTACGCCTTGATCAGACGACGAGACAAATGTGGTCTTTTTGCGATTGCACCATGTCAGACTCCAGCTGTAAAATCTTGCCCCGTCTCAGGCATACCGGCAACACCATTCCATAACGACCAGATCCCACAGTTTACAATCGCCGGGCTTTTATCTTGTCAAACAAAACACCGCTGAAGAAGCCGAACCGTCTCACCGGTCATCGCGACCAGGATAGTCTGGTTTCCGTGGCGACGGCAACAACAACGCACAGGGCAAATGTGCTGTATTGTGTCTGGGGAAAATAAAATGAGGAGAAGCGTGGTGGTCATCGCCGATGCTTGGGAGAAGTTCATTTCATGGTTGCTTGATGTATGCTCACATACTTTTAATATGATACAACTCACAAGGACACAACAAAATGCTATGTAGCCTAGTCAGCTAGCGCTAGCACTAATGGTTTTACATGAAAATATCGTCGTTCTGTCAAATCTAAAGCGTAGGTAAACATTGGTTCATGCTCGTGAAGAAAATGTTGACAATAGCGTGGAAGTATGTCTACCGCTGATCTAAAAAAAATTAAAAAAAGACTGGATGGCTCATTGGCTACCAAAACTGAAGTCGCCATCTGCCATCTTGATACTCCCAAAACAACCGTGCAGACATGTGCATGCATTAATCGCCAGTTTCGTGGCTGTGAGAAAACATTCCACAGGTAAGTTAGAAAGACTTAATTTAACACTTAAATTTTTTTGTAAAGATTTTTCTTATTTTTCTGATCATCTTAATTCACTTGAACAAAGTGTTGTTTACGGTTGTTGTTCACTGTTCGCGCTCTGGCTTTTTTGGCTTACCAAATCGAATTAAAAATCATTCATGTTACAAGAACTGAAAAAATGTCAAGCCCACACGACCAGTTTTAAATCTACATGCCAAACTGGCATGAGGAATAATCCCGCCATAATCCAACCTGTAAACCGTGTCCGCCACACGTTTTGGAAGTACCAAAATGGCGGCTAACTGGCTTCAATCAATCGATGTGTATGCACTTTTCAGTCTTTTTTTTTTTTTTTTTTGGACCAGTGAATCCTACTAGTCAACGTCAAGGTGGGCTGTCGGGGAGCAGTTGTTGATGTGTCACACTACAAGGAAGATAATTCCCCCCCACCCCCACCCAAAAAAAAAAAAAATAAAAAATAACACTAGATCATTTTGGTGTCAGATGGCTATCGGAGCGCCAAATGGTTGGTCACGGATTATGACACACTCCCAAGAAATTATGTCGTTCCTGACAAATTTTGTCGGGCCTCATCTCGGAGATCGACTAAGAAAGCTAATCGGAACAATATCATTGACTTTCAAATATTTTTATGCACAAATGCAAAAATCAAGGATCAGCTTGTCACTGTGCAAAAAGGCTAGTTGGCTATTCTTGAACCCGCCAAGCAACTTGAAAAGAAAAAAAAAATTAACTCAGCGTAACTATCGTAAAAAATTCAGCCATAAATGTAATGTGGCCCTCCGAGGACTCGATAGTAACTGAAATGTCCCTTGACATTCACGATGAATTTGGGGTTGAAAAAGTCAAGAGTGAGTCCTCGCTCCTTCTGTGACACCAACAAAATGGAACAGTCTTCCCTTTCCATGTTCAGGTCTTGGACTTGTTCCTCCACACTTCCTCTCCTGGCTCTCGGCTGTATGATTATTCCAAAAGCCGCATTCATCCACTGGGGACGCTCACTTCCTTTGAGCAGCAGTTTATAAATAGCACGTCATCTCTCTCAAGACAGGCAAAACCTTTTTTTTTTTCGTTTGTTTTGTTTTCTTTAGTTACCGCCCAAGATATCAATATCAAAGAAATCTAACACCCAAAGCTCTCTTTGATGGTGCGATCCCGAGTCAGCGAATATTAATTTATTTCGAAAAACTTCTCCTTTGCAAAGTCACGGCGACCGGCTGCCGAAAAGAAACCGCACGCTTTGTTTTTTTTGTTTGTTTTTTTTCCTTTCAGAGAAATGTGTACGGGACATTGTCAAAGCAAAATCCTCCCGCCCAGTAATTACTCCTCTATGATGAAACTATCTTACAAAATGCTAATTTTGGGGCCGTCAGCATTAAGATATACTCGTCGTGTGCATAGTCAAATGTTTGAAGTATTAACAGATTTTGATAAACGGGGATGGATGGATGGATTGATGGATGGGTCTGTTCATAAAGAGATAGATAAAATATGTATCTAAGCTTCAATTGAATGATAATATAATTCCCATTTACAATTGTATGACTAATTTCAGTCCAGATAAACTAAAAATAGATGCAAAAATGTCAAATGTATAAGTACATTTTATGTGAAATTGTTGACTCCAATTAAAATAAAATTTTTAAAAAGTTCATACAATTTGTATGTATAAATTATTTTATGCTGATCACTTAATTGCATTCATTAAAATATTAATTGATAAAATAAGTATTGTTCAACGTAATTATTCACAACAAATCAATTCATGATTAGAAAAGGTGGAGAAAAAAAATCTTTTTTTATTTACTAAAATGTCAAATTCAACTAAAATGTTCTCATTACAAATATTCCAGGACTGTTGAAAATGTGAGTGGCTGGTACAAAAATCAGATAATAGAACGATAATATAATTCCCATTTACAATTGTATGACTAATTTCAGTACAGATAAACTATTTAAAAAATAGATGCAAAAATGTTAAATGTATATGCACATCTTATTGTAAATTGTTGATTCTAATCAAAATAATATTTAAAAAAAAGTTCATATAACTTGTGTATATAAATTGTGTGGCTCATTTAATCGCATTCATTAAAATATTAATTGATAAAATAAGTGTGTATATTGTTTAACGTAATGATTCACAAATCAATTTATCATTAATTAGAAAAAGTGGAGATTTTTTTTTTCTATTTCCTAAAATGTCAAATTCATCCAAAAATATTCTAATTACAAATATTCCAGGACTGTTAAAAATGTTTGTGGTTGGTACAAAAATGAGATGGAACACAAAGTATAAAGGGGCGCCATTACTTTTACTTTCTTGTGTTTGTTGACCGCAAATTGTTTTTTTTTTATTGTGTTTTTTTTTATGTTAATGATATATATGTCTTTGTGGCCTTCACACAGGTGGGGATGAGGAGTATATCTACATGAATAAAGTCGTCGTCGGTAGCAAGGAAAAACAGGAAAAAGGTAAACATTTTGAATTCTTGTTTTATGGGAAATACATGAAACAAGTTAGGTTGTTTGTCATGGCAGTAGGATTAGGGATGAACATCTGTTTTTTTACAGCTCAGGAAACACACTGATTCCTTTTTTTTGGGGGGGGGGAGGGGGGGGCGAAGTTAGCCTGGTGTTAGTAGGTGGCTAGTTAGCCTTTTCCATGCAATATGGACTCAATATGAGAGAGTCCTTTGACAAATAGCCGCTAATGGGGTCTGAAAAGTAAAAAAATAAAATAAAATTTAAACCAGTTTGTTTATGCCTGCAGCCATTTTGCAAGTCTTGCATTGAAGAACTACAGGAAAAAAATGTAAATAAATAAAATTGTCCTGACAAATTGAATTTACAGTAAGTGATCAACTGGATTTTTGACTAAAATTGTGATAAAATTGCTTCATTACCCGGCCCATATATTTTACTACTTGATGAACTACGATGGACTTGCGGTGCACCCTGATTATTAACTACTTCCTGTAATTATGCTCAACGAAAACGCTGACAACATCGCGTAACTCCAGCTAATTAAATAGAACGCAGTGACTCCCTCGTAACTGATATGGTTTTGATCAATTATTCAGTACCGTCAAATCTCATGACTCAATTGCAACTGTCTCTCTGATGAAACATAACTCAACAACAAAAGGAGGGTGGTGGAAAAAAAGAAGAAGAAAAAAAGTCTCAAACTAAATTCTTTCTTGTAGTCCAAACAAAACAAGGCAGCTACAGATGGCGAGGAGCTATGAAGAAAGAGACAGGAAATGGTGGTGGGGGGGGATTTGGGTTGTCTGTGACTGGAGCTCGCGTCTGCTTTTCACTTGAATTCGGTCCCGACGAGCGCGAGGTGCAATAACTCATGTCCACGGTTACGTTTGACCCACTTGGACAACCCGAACGCAGCAGCGATTAGGAGACCGAAGACGACGGCGCTCCCCCACCAAGTTCATCGTTTGCACTCCTGCTAAATCACAGAATTTTTTTCAAGTAGAGAATTTATCCCTGTGCGTAGTATACTACTTTATAATTTTTCTGTTTTCATGAATCCACTTTCGTTGCATCTGATGCTGCTTTGTTTGTTTGTTTTGTTTCACAAAAACAATCTTAAAAAGTAGGACAAGAAACACAATATGCCCAAAAGTCAAAGTGAAACCACCCCGATCTGATCAGGTCCCAGTGGAACTTGAGTCTGTGTTTCCACCCATTGCTGTGAAACCATCTGGACATCCCAAAGTGATGATGGACATGATGGACTGGTTATTTATCCATTTACTGAGTGTTTATTTTAAAATTGGACGCAAGCTCGTGTGACTATTCACTTACATGTTACTTTTACATTCTAGATGACAGAGCAGATGTCCTGGTCAACGGAAAAGCGTCCAAACTTGCCCCCGTCCCACAGAAGAGCCTTCCGAATCTGCCACCCCCCAGAACAGTGAGCGACTCCTCCTCCGTGTCAACTAGTTTGACGTACTGTAAAACAAAAAAGGTTTTGGGACTGGAATGGATGAAAGGATCCTCAAATCGAAGGCTGTACAGGGTGAACGCTTTTTCCACAAAATCTCAAAGCCGTTAGCTTGAGGCTTCGTGGAATGTATCAGCCCCCCCCAGGACCAGCTTAATTACTGAAGGGGGGGGGGGGGGGGGGGGGGTGAACATGACCAGCTCCTGAATTTGACGCATACTCGTGAAAATGTAATTCTCAAACTGCGATTGGCTGGCAACCAGTTCAGGGTGTACCCCGTCTCCTGGCCGTTGACAGCTGGGATGGGCTCCAGCACTCCCCGCGACCCTCGTGAGGATAAGCGGCTAAGAATATGGATGGATGGATGATCATTTTGAAATTTTGAAGATTCCGCTCTACGCCAGAGATGCGCGTAATGGCGCACCAAAAAACAAAACAAAACATACCAAACCATTTACTCCTCATTACTTTTAGCTTGGGCCAGTTCAAAGGTCTGCCACCGCATTCTTTTCTGAAGAGAAAACAAAATGATTCTGCCCAAATTGTTTGAAGTCATCGGTTCCCTTTTAAGAGATGTTCGCTAAAGAAGTCGGAAAAGTTGCTCAATCGCAAGTTGCCAACACTGACAGATAAGACAGATAGCGTCTGCCAGGGATTCAAATATTCACAATCCAATTTCTCCCCAAAAAATGTTAGACCTTGAGCATATCATCGACTGATTGCTCCGTTCTGCCTGTCAAAGGCATTTCCTTTTCCTTCCCCCGAGCATCCACCTGGGGAATTTCCGGTCCCGTCTTGGGAAGCCTGAGTAAACACGTCCACAGCGATCCGCTCTTTGGAAAACCCTTCATCTGCCTTCGAGGCTTCCATTCACCCGTGCCGATGGCGTACTCGAGGGTTAACATGTGTTTCACCGTAAATGCGGAGTCGCCCCTTATCATGGTGGTGAACAGCGACCCCTTGCTGTTGATGTAGTGTCCCGGCATGGCTGTCCACTGGGCTGTGGTGATATTGTAGCAGTCCATGAGGCAGCGGAGAAAGTCATCGCACGGCCCGTTGCGCATGACGTACAAATTGTCCCTGTGGGCTACCATGCAGTGGCCGTAACTTTGAGGTCTGATCATGGTGGTGGTGAGTTTCCACGCGTCGTCGGGCACTGTGTACTCGTAGATGTCCGTGGTATCAGGGGGCTTCCAGAAGCAAACAAACACCCGACGCCTCGCAACGGCGCAAGCAGCCGACGCTAGCGGTCTTGGAGCTTGCTGTATAAAAGTCCACTCTCCCTTCACAGGGTCGTAACACTCGGCCGTGGAGATGTAGCTTTTCTGGAACTCGCCTCCGATGGCGTAGAGTCGGCCCTCGTTCCCCAGCAACGTGAAGTCGTATCTGGGTCTCTGGGGTCCTGGAAGCGCAGTCCAATTCCCTGATTCAGGGTCAAAGCAGAAGCCACCGTCTACGGCGTCTTTTTGATAACCATAAACTCCCCCTACGATGTACAGCCGGTTGTCCAGTACTGCCACGCCACACATGGAAGTACTGCAAAGAGTTGGGAGGTGCGTGAGAGTCTTCCAATGTCCTTCTCTTTCATCAAGGTGGCACACGACCCGGTAGGAGTCGTGAAGAAGCTCCAATGAAGGAGTATGGGTGCCGATTGCGATGTAAGAGGCGGGGGCTAACGACTGGGAATACTGCAGCAGATCCTCGGGTAGCGTTGCCTCTGCCATTTCCCTCAGGTCTTCGAAGGTATCGCAGAGGAACAGAGCGGCGCTGTGAAACAGTTTCTCGACCCCAAAGACGTAGGCGGCGTGGTAAAGCACGAGGCAGTTGTCCGAATCGATAATATCGCAGAGATGCCGTGTCAAATGCGGCACCTGGAGGAAAGCGGCGCACTCCACGGCGTCTACTAGCTCATCCGGGTCGCAGAGGGTCGGAAGGTCTCCCTTACAGACAGCAAGTGCGATGAGAAAACCTCTTGCATGCACCCCTCCTTTAAGATGGAGCTCCTCCTGTTTGCTTTCTCGCATGCCAGACTGAAAGAGGGCCCGGAAGTAATAGCTGTGCATCGTGAGGAAGCCCCTCTCTACGCTGAACCAGCTCTCTTCCACCTTCACCCTCACCCGACCGCCCTCTCTTTTCACCAGATCGAGGGTCGCATTCTTCTCTTGAGCAGATCCCGGGCCCTGGGGCACATCCATGATCTTTCAAACAAGGTTCTTTGTTCCGATGGAGAATGTGTCACTCCAGTTGAGATTGAAGCCATGTATCCACTACATGTGACTGGTAAACAAACGCGTTCCATTGCGTCCCCTCAGCACGGTCTGAAAATAGAGTTGTTCTATAGATAGCAGCTGCGCCGCTTTGGAAGCAACAAGCTTGGGAAATGAGAGCTGACGTGCGCAGTAAGCTGCATTTGGGCTGCTGGCAACTTGTGAGCAACAAAAATCCAATTTGATTGTCTGGCATTGATGTTTTTAGCCAAACGGTTCACGGTAACAGTATCTGACCGCATAATTGGCCGTATTGGTTTCAAATCTTTAGTCTCAAATTTGGAAGCAAGTTGAAGAATTGTTATAAAAGAGGGTTTTTTTTTTTTGTGTAATTTAAATGAATAATCCAGCATGTGGAAAAACGTTTTTCATGATATAAAAATGTACAGCAACTACGTACTATGGACACTGACCTTTTACATATTTGGGTTGCATTTTAGCAAACCTGTTCCTTATCAGTGAGAATATTTAAGTCAATTCAACTTGATTTAAAAAAAAAAAAAAAAAAAGACTCCTTCCACAACACGCTCCCCAAAATCGTACTGTTTTTGCTGCAGCAGACTCTTGGCATGGGAACCAGGGATTTTCCATGTTCCTCTGCCTGTTGGTTTTTTTCCCCTCATCCCCTCCACCACACCCCAATTACTCCCCCGCCGCCCCCGCTGCTTTCTTTTGTTAGTTTTGCTGGATCCACTCACTTCGGATGTGTCAAGTGAAGGGAAAGGAGAGGGCTGCAGTGAAAGTGAAGCTTCTTCATGTACAAAGCACATCTTGAGATTTTAGTCTTTTGCGGCTGTACGTACGCGGCGTCAATTTCTGTGTTAGCGGACTCTTTTTTTTTCGCTTTGGAATATTGTGATAAGATGGGCGTGACAGGGGGCTTCTGCTGCTCTGGAATGCTTTGTTTTAATTAATAGCAGATGCTTCAACTCCTGCATGATTTACAGTAGAAACAAAACCGTCAGATTTCTTAATAAGTTCCTGTTAGGTCAAATACTTCCACGTTAAAAGCGCCAACATGAAGCTACAGCAAAACAGCACATAAGTGCTGAGTCAGTAGATTATTTTGGCAATAAAAAAAAAACAGGGTAGACCTCCCGCAAAGTTGAACTACTGCGTTCCCCCGCGTTCAGTACAGCACCACATTGTGCCCCAAGATGCCAGGCACCAGTGACGCAACAGTTCTTTGAATGTTTACGATGACACTAAAATCTATGCTAAATTCCATTTGCCCAGCGGCAGAGTTGTCAAGAAAGAGCAAATTACTGTATGAGGTTTGCTTGAACATATTTGTGTTTAAATATACCATGTTTAAGTCTCTCTTGTTTTATTTAAAAAAAATAAAGAGAACAATATTTGCTTGAAAAAGGAAGCCAATCTAAATGTCATTTTATCATTAGCGTTAACAACCATTTTTTTATTGTTAGCAGGCTAGTTTCTGAATCTCATAATATAATTTAAGACGATGCAAATGTACTATTTTTGCTTCAATAATGACTCAAATGGCATCAACGAGAAATACAGTAAATGAGGCTACTTCCTAATTTTTAGAGAATGACGTAAAACAACAGGATTGCACTATATATATATATATATATATATATATATATATATATATATATATATATATTTTTTTTTTTTTTATTCTCGAGCAGCAGTGGAAAAACGGAGCGTACTGTATTCGACATTATGGCAGAGCAGGGTATCAGTCTATTGCAACTCAAACTGAAAATATAAAATACATTTCCTGAATAAAACCGGAAGAATTTTGGACACCTGCACTTTTGTTTGTCCGTTTGGAGGCGACTTCCTCATTAACGAAGCGCGGCGCATTGTTGCACACGGAACGGATTAATGGCATTTCAACGCACTTCAATGGGGAAAACTTTATTTAGCATATAAAATGCCTTTGGATCATCAACTTTGGAAAACCTTCCCTACTTTTCCACTCACCTGCCCCAGGGCTTGCTTTGTAGCGATATTGGCACCTCCTCTGCTCATCTGCTCCGTCTCACATTTCTGTGATCTTGCTGGGGAATGGATGTGCCTTGGGAGGGATCCTGCGAAAGTGGAAGATTGAAGATCAGTCGTTTTTTTTTTTTTTTGTTTTTTTTTTTCAGCGGCGGGGAGAAAACGTTTCTTCATTCAACTCACAAGGTTCTGCGGAGTTCACTTCGCTACAGTCAGACTGAAGTGACCTGATTTGTCTCAGTGCTCGGCGGAATAGTTGAAATACCTTTTGGTGGATAGATCTAAGTAATACCACATGAAAGCACTATTCTTTCATCTTCCGACGCATGTTCAGTAATGTCATTGTATCCCACCACCGAGATACCGTGGATATTATTTTCATTAAGTGGAGTTCTTTTGACATATTTTGCATCTTTGGTTCAGGACTTCAGCACTCCTCATGGGTCAGAAATGAATAATCTTCACTTTTGATTAAGACACTTTTTGACATATGATCAATATTAAAATAGAAAAGATGATGCAGAGCTTGCAGTAATGGAAAAATAATTTTATTATCATCAAGTGGTTGTCAAGGGCACAAATTTCACATTTTTGTGTGACACGAGTACCAACAACAATTGGCCAATGTCACCTGTGGGCATTTATAGTCAACTGTACTTTTTAAACCGATCTGTGAGCTTTTTCATTGATCTATTCAGTATATCGTGTCTGTATCATTAATCAAATGGTACAAGAATACATACGGCACACCTACACAAGCATTTGTCATCATAATTCCAAAAAGTTGAGAGTAATTACGATAACCTTTGTTGTTTTCTGACATTACACGCAAATGAATCCAGAATGCTGTTTGTTTCCAGTAAATCTGCATGTGCAATACAGCTGGCTCAAACATTCATATTGGTCACTGTGAGATGATTTTGTTATGCTTGCATAACAAACAGCAATCCCAAAACAGCACAAATAAGCATGATGACGTTTATGGAGTATATTAATCTGGAATTGGTATTTTAAATATAAAACACATTTTAGAGAGAAGGATAAATAGGCTTTGAACGGATTTATTCAATGCAGGGATGTCCAAACTTTTCCCAGTCAGGGCTACATAGTGCTTTTTTTCCTCATATTTTGGTGGCCTTATTTAGAGGAGCTCCATTAATCTTTTTCTTTCAATCCATTAGGGAGCCACGACTAGGGAACCTTTTCCCCTGCCCGTCATCCAGGCGCCGACCTGCTCCGAAGTCTCAGAGAGTTACTATGAGGAGGCTCAGCCTTACGAGGAGACCGTCAATGGTAACTAAGATCTGGCCTTCGGTAATAAAACTGGGTGATACTTTTCCTCCCTCTGCTGCCTTCTGTTAAATGCTTTACTTTTCTTCACGATCAAAGATACCTGCACAATCAAATAAGAGTCCAAAAAGTGATAGCAAAAAGATTATCCTCTTGAGTGATCAAATTTTGATCCAAATGTCCCAACCAGGGAGGCACAGTGGCGCTACTGGTTAGAGCGTTGGCCTCACAGTTCTGAGGACCAGGTTTCGAATCCCGCCCCCGCCTGTGGGGAGTTTGCACGTTCTCCCCGTGCCTGCATGGGTTTTCTCCGCGCACTCTAATTTCCTCCCACATCCCCAAAACATGCATTGATTGAACACTCTAAATTGCCCCTAGATGTGATTGTCTCATGTTGTCTTGTCTCCATGTGCCCTGCGATTGGCTGGCAACCAGTTCAGGCTGCAACCTGCCTCCTGCCTAGGCTCCAGGACTCTCGCGACTCTTGTGAGGATAAGTGGCTCGGGAAAAAAATGGACGGATGAATGTCATCACCAAGACTATCCTTTGATTTTGCAGGTGTAACTATTGATGTAGTTAATGCATGCGTATTCTCACTGGAGATGAAACTATCTGCCACTATTTTCCTTCTTTTCCTTCTCTTCTGCTTCCCACGGCTCTCGTAAAGACCTGCAAAGCCTCCTCTTAAGGCGTTGGCTGCGAGTGGCGAGCTCTGACAGTGTTGTCTATGCCGTTATCACCCGCGGTAGCTACCTGTCTGCCTTCGCAACGTCCCTTTTCCTCTCACCACGTTTGTTTATTCCGGTGTCACTCTTACCCTCCCAGACGACGGCGAGGCGGTCAGCAGCTCGTACGAGTCCTACGACGAGGAGGAAGTGGTGACCAGGGGGAAGTCGCTGTCGGCGCAGCACCAGTGGCCGTCGACCGAGGCGTCCATCGAGCTGATGAAGGACGCTCGCATCTGTGCCTTCTTGTGGAGGAAGAAGTGGCTGGGTCAGTGGGCCAAGCAGCTCTGCG
Source organism: Syngnathoides biaculeatus (assembly GCF_019802595.1). Lineage (NCBI taxonomy): Eukaryota > Metazoa > Chordata > Actinopteri > Syngnathiformes > Syngnathidae > Syngnathoides > Syngnathoides biaculeatus. The sequence continues at coordinate 14,356,935 of NC_084661.1, read as the reverse complement.
TCATCAGAGAACACCGTCTATTGGTAACAATGAAAGGCCGTCAAAATTTTACGTTCTTTACTTTTGTTTTTGTTCCCTTGAACAGAAGCGCTTTTTTTTTTTTTTTTTAGCTAGACTCCAGCAAACGCAGGAACAAAATCACTTTTTCCTGGACACGTTTGATTTGTTGCTTGTTGCTCGGCAGAATTTGCAGGGCTCAGTCATAATCTTGGGGTTTTTGTTGAACAGTGATATTTAAGACTTAAATTTGTGAGAAACTAAATAGAAACTGTACAACGTGTCCACGCGTGCCCTCTTGGCCGCTTTCAGTGCTACAAGAGCTCCAAGGAGCAAACGCCCTTGTTGGACGTGAGTCTGTTGGGGTGCAGCGTTACCTACAAGGAGAAGCAGCTGAAGAGGAAGGAGCACAAGTTGAAGATTGTTCCTGTGGGAGGGGAGGCCATTGTGCTGGGGCTCCAGAGCAAGGAGCAGACGGAGCAGTGGCTCAAGGTAACGCTTTGCTTGTACAAAGGTGAATGGACTATTATGAAGGCTAAATTGAGAATGACCCATTTTGCTACAACACAATGAATACGAGATGAAGAAAACTATCTTGTTAACATAATCAACTCAAAAGTATAAGCACACGAAATAGCGTCTAACTGAACTTCATTTCATTTCCCCTGAATTGTTGCAGGTGTGGATAAAACCAAAACAAAACTGGGTTAACATCTGTTTGTTTTCTCCTTTTAAAAAAAATGTGTTAATGTCTGCAACATCAATGATTTTGCTCATTAGGTGATCCAAGAGATCAGTCCAAAGCCAACAGAGAATGGTGACTTCCAGCATTCCGTCTCTGACTCTCCCAGGCTCATATGCACTAAGGTAAATATAAAATATGAACTTGGTGCACGTAAGACACGCATAACTCTTAAATGCGGTCGTCTTTGACAGGGGGAGGTCGGCGACCGACACTCCGCGGCTTCGGAAAGTGGCAGCAGCACTGACGGTCATGCTGAATCTCTCGAGAAAGATGGCGAGTGTTTCCACGCTAAAATTTAAACACAGTCATGTGAGGCTGCGTCGCGTCCCAGTCAATTTTTTTTTTCCCCCTTCATTTCTCCAGTGAAGAAAAAATACAGCCCGGGTTTAAAGTTCAGCAACCTGATGAATATCGGGAAAAAAAAAGCATCGTTGTTGGAAAGCACGGAGAAATCTGTCGAGACTTCCGGTGAGCTTCCACGAGTTTATACTGTTTATGTCATTGTTTTTATTTTACAATTTTTTGCTATTAAATAAGTTAATTTATTAAAAATATCTACATGTAAAACGTTTTTGATTTGACTTGAATTGACAAATTTCTTCACATCCTTCTTCAGGCTACCTCAACGTGTTGGTGAACAGCCAGTGGCGAACGTGCTGGTGTCTCATCAAGAACGGTCAGTTGTGGTTCTACCAGGACAAGAACAAGAGCAAAATGAGCCAACCTGCTGTGAGGCTCGAGGGCTGCCAGATTTCGCCCGACCCTAGCCCGGAACACCTCTACTCCTTCCGAATCGACATGAGCGGCACCCAGCTGGCAACCCTGGAGGTATTTCACAATCAGAATCAGCTTTATTGGCCAAGCGTTTAACAACACACAACCAAAAGCACATGACCTCAGTGGTTAGCAGGAAATTATACCCAGACAACTAATTCTGCACACGTTATGTCCCTTATTTTTATTTCCCCTCCGTATTTTTTTGGGTCAATTGACATTTACTGGTTAACTAACAATGGAAATCTAGCTTTTAAATGATTGATCTTGTTCTCATTTTTAACAGGAATTAGTTTTTCTTGGTAAAAGTACCATTTAAACATGGGTGTGTAGACTTTTTATATCCAGCGCAGCAGGATATCTTCCTATCTTCTTTGTTAATAGCTGTATTATGGTTTTGTTGTCTGTGTTAAAAGAAATTAACGTTATATTTATACTCCTGTTTTTTTTTCATTATATATTCTTAATATATTGTTAATTTTGGCAATAGGTACACTTGTTTGACTTGAGCACCTGTTCCAAAAACATTTCCTTGCACGAGCCTGTTCTGTGTAGTAGCTTTAGGCTGGCATATATCACATCAGTCTTCAAGAAATGCATTCATTTAGTAATGTAAAAATTTTTCAAGTAACTCAAAAATATGCACAATCTATACGAATTACACCTTGTAACTTCATTAATTCCCACTAGATAAGCATTACTCAGTTCATGTTTTGACACACAACACCGAGTTTTCATGAACGCGTCACTAACAGCAAGTCGAAATAACCGGAAGGTTTTGGGTTGGGTCGCGTGCCGGTGATATACAAGCTGACGTAGGTCTGAATTGCATATTCGACCCAGTTGAGTACTTGCGTCGTGCGAGACGTGGGTTCGCGTGTTCTGAGAACAACACATTCTGGATGAAGAAATAGGTCTGGAGTTAAAAAAAAAAAAAAAAGTCGTGTCAGCATTTTTGTAAATCGCCGGGTGCACGGTTACATGAAGTAAACACTGTCCTCAGTGGAGCAAGGGTGGTCCATGTGTTACATGTGTGTGTATCTGGGTGGAGGGTGGGGATGTCCTGGGATTTGGTAATGGAAAAAGGACTTCAGTTTCTCCCTGCTGCATATTTGAGAGTCAATAACGGTATTTAATGTCTCATCTGTAGGCTTCTTAAGACGTTTTTTTTCCCCCTCAAAGCATTCACCATGAATTTCATTGGACGAAACAAACATGGAACGGTTCTGGAAGAAACAGAATTTTTTTCACGGGCTTTGGTTGGTGGACCACACCTAAACAGACATCTTGGAAAACAAAAAAAAATAAATAAAAATAATGAACTATACTTATGGAAAAGCTTACTGGAAACTCTGATTTGGGAGGTGCACAAAATTGATGTATGAATTCACTTTAAATTTACATAGTGCAACTGAAACAAAAAACAGAGAGCAAGTCAAGACCAAATCTGAATCCAGACCAAGACCTTGACGGAGATCAGACAAAGTAACGACCAAAAAAAAAAGCTAGAAGCAAGAGATTGGATAGAACATACGATGACGTTAAAGAGTCCAGATCAAGTTAAAACCAATACTCCTGGGTAGCCAAGATAATGTATGTATGAAGTATGTATGAATTCTTAATGGTGCTTTTTCTGTCTCTAGGCCAAGACGTCCGCGGTCATGGGCCACTGGCTGGGGCTCTTGTTGTCACAGACGGGAACTAAGATGGACCCAGAGGACCTGACTTATGACTACGTCAATGCCGAGAGAATCAGTAGCATCGTCAATGCAGCGAAGACATCATTATAGTAAGACATAATGAAACAACTCTAAGGGGTCCCTGGACCCGAAAGGTTTGAGAATCACTGTTAGGCTTCCAAATGTTTATGTGTGGCTCCAGCTTGATGCAGAGGCGCTACTCCGAGCCAAACACCTACATCGACACCCTGCCCTCCGCCCCCCAGAACCCAGACGACCTGTACGACGATGTAGCGTCTATAGCAGACCCAGAGGTATGAATGGGACTGTAGGTCCTCGAGAATTTTACCCATCACAAAGACGTGTTACCCCAACTGATATAGCATGGATTCAGTTCAAATCTTCCACTTTCAGTTTCATTTACTGCTTCCTGCTTGGTTTTTTATCTTGTTTTTTTTTTTTTCTCCAGGATGTTGTTGCTGGCAGTCTACCGCAGAGTGAACAAAACAACATTGAAGAACATAACGAAATGTCCGCACAAGACCTAAAAGACCCAGTGGCTACTGAGGAAGACCCTGAAAACAGAGTATACCTGGACCTGCTACCTGTGCGGTCTTTCTTGCATACAGTAGCTGGAGGGAAGGAATCCCTTGTACAAGAAACGTCAGAAGAATCTGTCAAGCCCTTAGAGGAACAGAAGGACCCTTCGAGTCCAAATAAAGAGGTAACGTCATACCTGGAAGAGGGTTTTGTTCGTTTTGAAGTTCTCAAAGCAACTTTGGTGCCTCCATCCCAGGTCAGTACAAATAACCTGCCAGAACCCGAAGCAGCATCTACTTTAAATGACTCCAGTTCCGCCAAAGCAGAGGAAGAAAAGTCCCCGACTCCCACCACAAAGCCTCAGCAGCAAACTCCACTAAACTCCAAGACCCTGCCTCTAACTCAGGAGTCCTCTAAGAGGACCTTTGGCTCCTCGGGGGTCCCTAAAGCTTCGACTCTTCAAACAATCACTGGCTTTCCTCTCAGTCCTCAACCGCTGCGACCTAAAGCGTTTAGCACAGGTGAGAGGTCAAAAAACGGGGGTAAGACACCACCCACAGCTTTCACTAAGAAGAAAAGTAAATTGTGTAGGGCTCCCTTAAGTGGTCGGCTGATTTTTCTACAACGGGAACCTTCGTTCACTGCCCAAAACTTTTGCAGCACTTGACATCAAAAAGTCTTCCTTTACAAACGTTCTCCGAAAACACGTCCAAAAACTATAGACAACATGAGTTGTTAAACTTCGGAATAAATGACAATTCTTTTGAATTTTAATTTAAAGTATTTTCACATTTTTAGATGAAAAAAAAAAAAAATTGTAAATAAATTATTTAAATACAAACCATTGGATTTTGCGTACCTACCGATAGCCTGACTGGATCGGATGTTGCTTTCCAGGCTGTCCCGGCGCCGTTGAGGGGAAGCTGGGCAAAAAACGCACGGAGGCCGACTTGTTGCGCTACAGCGACGAGCGCGAGCGTCTGGAGAAAGAGCGCGAGGAGGTCAGGAGCAGCCTGGCCAGCCTGAAAAAGGAACGGAGGGAAACCAAAGAGGAACTGAGCGCCTGTCAAGGTGAAATTTACGATTCATAAGAGCAATCAATGTTGGAATAGCATTTTTAGAAAAAGCTTTGTTAATAAATAGCCTCCCTTGTAAGTCACCTGCATGACTGAGGGCTCTTCTTTTTGTCGGTTTCAGATGCCAAGCAGCAGGCCTCATTGGAAGCTCGGCTAAAGCAGATGGAGGAGGCCAGTCGGGAAGAGGAGCAGCGGCGTGTAGAGGTGGAGCTGCGGCTGGTGGAGGTGAAGGAAAGCCTGAAGAAAGTGGAGGCCGGGCCCTTCACGCTGGGGACTACACTGGACAGCAACCTCCAAGACACGTCAACGGTCAGCCGCCGTGAAACTCAACAAGCCTTCAGTAGAAACATGTGGACTGACAAACTTGTTTTGCTCACCCTCCAGACAAAACCAGTCAGCCCGCCTGCGTCCCAAATTGCATCCTCGCCATCCTCATCATCTTCCTGCCAAGCATCCAGCAGTCCCACCAGTGTCGAACCAGCAGCTCCTGTCAATTCAGCCTCTGCACTGAAGAGCAGACCCGCGTCCATTATGGCCACCAAAGGCAAAGTGTTGCAGAAAGCCAAAGTGAGACCTGCTTACACAACGGAAGCTTTTGTGAATAAAAGTACCGTACAGTGGACTGTGCTCAAGTCATATTTCCCCTTCAAAATGAATGAAAATGCCCTTCATCATTTTTATGTTTTTAGTAAAAACAATAGCACGCTACAATACAGTACATTTTTAAAACATGTAGTAATAACATAAGATAAAGAGTATAAAGCATATTAAAGAGCGTAAATCATAATTTTTTTCGGCATTGGCATCTTTCGGCCACTTCTGATGTGCGTGTCTTGCCACCAGGGGGCAATATAATGCAAAGTGTCAATTTTTGACTCATAATTTTGAACGTTTTATAATTACTGCAACAGTGACGCTAGTATCATTAGTTAGTCTATAATATTTTGCATTGTATGTAAGCAGTAATTTCCTTTTGGTTTGGTTATACACACAACATTTGTAAAGGTACATATATTTGTATTTTGTTTCAAATTAAGTTTGGAAGTAGCAATGAACAGCTTGAAGTACTTTTTTGGAGAACTGTTCAGTAACTCAACTCAACTTTATTCACATACAGTAGCGTTTTTGCCCACAGCCGCGCGTGTCTTCCAAACTGTAGCTTTGTGACATTAACTTCCAACATTTTTCACGCTCGTTACTCACATTTTTGCTTGCAACTCAAGACGGAAAAGTGGCTCGTATCTCGAAAACCTCGTAACTCTGGTCACTCTTAAGTTGCGGGACCACAGTATTTACTGTAAAAGAGACACTTGATATAAAGGACAGATGATCCAGGTAAAAGAAAAAGCCAAACAAGTGGGGTAGATTCTTTCGAAGCTCATAATGCATTTGGTGATTGTTCGAAATTGTGTTTGACTTTTGAGACACCTACTTCCAGAAAATCTTGCGTGAAGTCAAAATTGTACTCAATTCAATCTTCTGTCATTCCAGGAGTGGGAAAGGAAGTCCACCACCTAAAGAAGAGAGTCCAATGTCTTCTGTTGGAGTCCGTGTGGCCGTCCCTTAACTGTCTCCACCAAGTTGTACAGTCCGGTTTAAGTTTGTCATGGTACGCTTCGGTACCCCATCTCGTTTGTGTTCTTCCCATTTTTGCACAGAAGCGACCATTCTCTGCTGACCAACCAAAAAGGTGCCCAAGCAGAAAGGTGCTAAAAAGTTGTATTTTAACAATTATCTCTCTCTCCATCCCTCAAACACTTGTGACTTTTTCTGGGGGCTGAAACAAACTGTACTGCTTGGTGGAAACTTGGTATTCTAGTTGGCAACTGCTCGACTGTTTGACCAGACTATCAAATAAATCCTCATCAAATCGTCATCCTCTGCACAAGAGCGTCCGCTCCGAAACCACTGGATACCTATAAAGACTTGTTGTGCTCCAAAGGGAGGGATTTAAATGTGGTAGCATTCTGGCCAGTCGACGAATTGTTCTTCAACACTGAAAAGCGTCTTAAGTTTGAAACCACTGACTGTCTTTAATTGGCAATGAGTCATCCTGGAGATTGTAGCTTGGTTCGACATTTATGCTGGTAGCCAAGATGTAAATATACGCACGCCATTTATTCAGCCTTTTTTTGGGGTCTGTATTGCTAGCTAAAAATGCACTTTTTATTCAAATAAATATGTACTGACAACAATGTTGGGTGAGTAATTGTTTGGTCCAATTTACTGATAACATTTTCTGACGTAATCATTTGAAATGATCCAAATTGACTTTAAAGAATAACAAAGCAACACTGACATAATAAATTCAGTGGCTGCAAACTTCAGATTTAGTTCACTTTACCAGAAAAAATAATCTGTCGACAATCATGGAATTTCCAGAAACACACATTCACGATCATATGCGATCAATACAAAATAAAGCTGTTTGCAACTTATGTATGACACACCCAATGCATGAGTTCATCCTCCAATGATGTGATATAAAGCAAGAGGGGGAAAAAAAAAAAGTATAAAACATGCCTAGCCAGTTATAAAAAAAAAAAAATAGCAATCATATCCTATAATGTAAAGTAAAATGTACATATGTAACTATATCATATTGTGGTTTGTGTTTTTTTGTCTGCAGCCACATTACTTTTTAAATTCTATGACAATGTCAAAAATCACAGATCTTGTCGATTAAAACTGAACATTATTCCCTTTCTAACCTATTTGTGACAACGTTCTAATGGCTATATTGATGTCAGTAATGCATAAAAAAATCCAGACTTTTGAGGAAACGTTTTTGCAAAACACAACCAAAAAGTGTGAAAAGCTCCTAACAAAATGATGCCAGACCAGCCCAGCTCACTTATTACAGACATGGAAATATTAAAACAAAGATCAATCAGTACTTCAACTTAAAACAATAAAAGAGTGGTCAAGAGTCAGTAGAACTTTAACAACAGCATTGAAGACTGCAAGCGTTCAACACTACTCGCGTGAGGAAACCAGCAGCTCCATCATCTGCTCAATACGTGCAATCATCTGCTCCAAACGGTCGATCTGTAGGGAAAATATATGATTCTGAAGATATTACTTATTTTGGGAAGTTTGTACACAGTAGCGCAAATATATGCAACACAAGAGAGAGCTACTAATAAAATAATAGGATGCTTAGATTGGTGAACAAAAGCTCCAACCTTTGTCTCCAGGCTTTGGCAGCAACATGCAGGGGTCTGGGAATCTGCAAAAAGAGTCAAAAACAGAAACCACATTTTTTTTTTAGTTCGTATAGGCATTCCTAAACAGTCTACTCAGGATTAATGAGCAAATAAGTATTCTGGACATTTATTGTGGTGGTGCCCAACAGTTTTCAGACTGGACCCGCACTTTCCTACTACCTGCATCGCACTTCAGTAGAAGTGAAGGAAAAAAAAATATTGCTCAAAAACAGCCTTGAAAAAAAAAAAAAAAAAAAAAATAGCAATCATATCCTATAATGTAAAGTAAAATGTACATATGTAACTATATCATATTGTGGTTTGTGTTTTTTTGTCTGCAGCCACATTACTTTTTAAATTCTATGACAATGTCAAAAATCACAGATCTTGTCGATTAAAACTGAACATTATTCCCTTTCTAACCTATTTGTGACAACGTTCTAATGGCTATATTGATGTCAGTAATGCATAAAAAAATCCAGACTTTTGAGGAAACGTTTTTGCAAAACACAACCAAAAAGTGTGAAAAGCTCCTAACAAAATGATGCCAGACCAGCCCAGCTCACTTATTACAGACATGGAAATATTAAAACAAAGATCAATCAGTACTTCAACTTAAAACAATAAAAGAGTGGTCAAGAGTCAGTAGAACTTTAACAACAGCATTGAAGACTGCAAGCGTTCAACACTACTCGCGTGAGGAAACCAGCAGCTCCATCATCTGCTCAATACGTGCAATCATCTGCTCCAAACGGTCGATCTGTAGGGAAAATATATGATTCTGAAGATATTACTTATTTTGGGAAGTTTGTACACAGTAGCGCAAATATATGCAACACAAGAGAGAGCTACTAATAAAATAATAGGATGCTTAGATTGGTGAACAAAAGCTCCAACCTTTGTCTCCAGGCTTTGGCAGCAACATGCAGGGGTCTGGGAATCTGCAAAAAGAGTCAAAAACAGAAACCACATTTTTTTTTTAGTTCGTATAGGCATTCCTAAACAGTCTACTCAGGATTAATGAGCAAATAAGTATTCTGGACATTTATTGTGGTGGTGCCCAACAGTTTTCAGACTGGACCCGCACTTTCCTACTACCTGCATCGCACTTCAGTAGAAGTGAAGGAAAAAAAAATATTGCTCAAAAACAGCCTTGAAAAAAAAAAAAAAAAAAACATACAATGGAGATTTCTTTAGTCAATGCTTAAGGATATGAAATTTATAACTTGACTCACTCCCAATTATTTAAAACATGCAAAAACGCAAACAAAAATTGACATACATATTTAATTTATTCAATTTTTTTAAGTAAATTTTTGCTTCTCTCCGTTCGAATTTGTAAATAAATGTCCAATAACATTACAGGAATTCTCATCTAAACACCAGTGACAAAAAAGTACTTCAAAATATTGCAACAAAACTTTAAACTGTGATTTATGTGGATTTATAAAAAATATTCTACCCCAGTGGAGGGTCCTCAATTGTAATGGAGTTCTGCCTCTACTGCAGCTAGTTACTGTAACTTGAGTTTGAAAATCAGAATGAGTCGTAGTCTACCAAAAACCTATCATCGCATTGCTTAAATTAGAACCGCAGTAAATATTTGTAGGGACAACACATAATCCAATGACAAAATGGTAAATACGGAGATAACTGAGCATGCCTTCTTGTGCCGTGTGACAATTTAATCTAAAGACTCCATACAAAAAAATCATTGTGCAGCATTACCCCAAAGCAACAGATGTCGCTACCATTTGAAATATTTTTTTTTTTTTTTTTTTACTAGATACCTGCAAAGAGCTCATAACAGTGTCCACCAACCACCACCAGTTGAGAATCACTGATTGAGTAGATAGCCTACTGTAAAAAGGGAGTAAAATTCAAACTTGACCCACTCCTCTGGAGCTCCGCTGGGGTGGTTTTTATCTGCTGTGGGTTGTGGGAGGTCTGCTCCAGATTTACAGCTGGCCCAGGGGCCTCCACTGTATTTTCCAAACTCTTCTGTACGGCAGGCGTCAATTTAGGCAGAAGAGCACTGCTTCCCTCCAGTTGCTCAGCCTCGGTAGCTGCGGACTGGCTCCGTGCACTTTGCACATTACTGCTCTCCAATGCATCTTTGATCAGCGCGGAGAGGTTGACCCCGCCCTTCTCAGCGGGCAGAGTGATGGTAAGGATGTTGGCGAAGCTGTCGAAGGACAGCACGGTGGCAAGAATGCCATCCTGCAGCAAGCTGTAGAATATCTGCAGCATGTCTGGTGGCCACTCGGCAGGAAAATGCTCCTTGCCTGCAGAGGAAAGACTAGATGGTCTAAATAGCATTAATTTACAAAAACAATGTCCAACCCCTACTTACCAGCCAGAGCACAGCGGGCTATTGTGAAGGGGAGCTGCAGCAGATGCTCGGGAATCGGCAAAATGCGGGAGACTGACAACTTTTCAGTGTTGCCGTAGTCGGCGTAGATGACTGATACCTCGTTGTCGTCGCACAGCTCCACAACTACAGCACGGTACCAGTTGTTATCCGCTGGTTAAGAAAAAGACATTTAGTAAATAAGAATGTAACATTTTACACCACATTAATGTATCAATTCATCCAGCTATTTTCCCCAATAACAAGCATTTAGTTACATTCAAAACTGTGCACAATATACAGTTGTGATTAACCCAACACGTGAAACCAGAATATCTGAAGAAAACTGACAACCAGGAGAAGATGCTAACTCCCCACAGGAAGGTCAGAACCAACAAAACTTCAAACTTTACAATGAAGGCAGAAGTGCAACCTACACATCCTAACCTATGTAAACACCTCATCACTATTTTGCAGGTGCAGACAATTATCAGAAGAGTTCATATTTCACTATCACTGGAAGGGCAACACACCAGTTTGCACATACTAAAGAATTTCCTACCCAAACCTTTTTTTTTTTTACACAAAAGTTTGAAACATGATTACCTCACACTAGGTGCACCTTTACCTGCTTTTTCACAGCAGTGTCCTGAAAACACCATTAAGCTGGACCATTTTGTTAGCTGGCCTGCAGAACGCATGCTAGGCATGTGGTGTTACGCAGTGTAATTACATGCGTGTGCACTAGCAGACAAAATTACCACTTTAGAGAACCGACTGCTGGTAGGGTCTCAAGTCAGTGAACATGATAAGTGGATGCTTGAATCTCTTTCAAGGGCCAGAACTGTCATCTTTGTTAAAACAATATTGAATTATTTTTAATGTGTGCTCTTCACCAGTGAACTGGGCACAGCAGGCGGCACCAGGGCTGAGTTTCCTCCGGTCAGTGCATGAGGACAACGTGGCCCGATTGCCATTGCAGAAGGTGGCCAGCTCGAGCATCATCTCCTGGAGCTTCTGTTGATCCACTGCAGCGACGACAATAGCAGGTCAAAACAAGATTGAATGCTTTTCGGTTAGAATGACATTTAAAAGTGTTCTGACCCTTGGTGAGGCTCAGCAGATAGAAGAGGGAAGGACTGATCACAGCTGCGATGTAAGGTTTGAAGGGCCCAGTGATGGACATTTCTACCGTCTTCCAGTCCACTGGGAAGGCTGTTCCTGCAGGAGGAGCCCCAGATTGCAATCTCGTTACTGAATTGTCGATCATTCCTTTTATTTAAGCAGTGATTCTCAACTGGTGGGTCAAGGACAGGAAGTAAAAAAATGGGTGACTGTTTAGTCACTAACTATGTCATGTGACAGATTTTCTCATTTTTGGCATAAGTTTTTCTTTCAAATGTATTGTAATTCTGACTTTCGTATTGCATTTGCGTAGTTCAGTGAGACTAATGCAACCTCCAACTTGCGCACAATTTTGGGTTAGGGGGAGGAGCAGAAGAACGTTGTCCCCCCCCCAAAAAAAAAAAAAAAAAAAATCGAGGCCCCAGAGACATAATGTGCATCCCAGGTTGGACTTTTATTATTTGACAAATCAAAATATTTTGATGATTGTGTCAAAAAAAAAAAAAAAAAAAAAATACTAGGTGTAATGGTACAGGTATTTGTATTCCATTCTCCTATGTACCATACACTTTCTACATGGAATACATTAGCCAAGAAACTTTTCCAAAAATAAGAGCTCAGTATCAATATATCTGAAAATTTGTGGCTATATTTTTTGTGCAATGGGACTAATCGCAGGGCACAGGAACCAGGACAGAGTGTGAATAGTGAAATTCTGCAGATAGCTGAATGTATGTCTGAACATTTTAAACATTTTGAGGGTATCCCCCATCATAAAGACTGTTTGAAAAATAACTTTCAATTTGCTGTCAACTTCTATAAAAATGTCACAACACAGCAACAGTAGGAAGTGTCGGTCACCGGGTGACAAAAGTTAAGAACTACAGATAAGAAAATGCTGATAGTCTCGCTGACCTGATGGCAATTCCTTCACTACAGTCATCTGTTCGGAGGGTTTGATTTGGCTCTGCTCCGTCTCTCGTATGCTCGCTCGCTGCTCACCCCCTGGCGACGAGCCTGGGAGTGCCTTTTGGAGAATTTCTCCAGGACATCTGGCAAGGAGACTCGAGACGAGACCAGCTGCGATGCTTCGGCCTCTGCACTCCAGTTCCACGCCATATCCCCGTTTGCTGACAGAAAAGACGCGTGCTGACAGCTTCTCGCCTCCCACTTGCTTCTGGAACCAAAAGATGGCTTCTTTGCTCCACTCTGAACCCACTGGCTCCACACCTGAAAGCAAACGCACACAAGAACCATTTTGTGGACATTTAATAAAACCACAGGATTAACCAGCCCCGTTAGTTCAAAGAGTAAAAGGTTAGCAAATTGGAATGACTGACCTTCAAATAATAGTCTAACAAGTATTAATTATTTTGTGATGAGCAAGCTTGTGCACAACTGGTTGCATTTGTCGATGATGCACAATGGTGGGGTCTTTTTTTGTGTGGAAATCAAGGTAATTTTGTGTGTGTGTACCTGAGAGAAAGCAGCGAACGGCTTGGAAAGGCAGCCGAAGGAGTTGAGACTTAATGGAGCGAAGGTTCCTTCTTTCCACTTCCAGATTATAACCGCAGTCCACAAAGTTCACAGCTACCATGTCTTCAGACTGACTCTTGACCATCGCACGATACCAGACGCGGTCATCTGAGGAACAAACGTGTGAGCAAATACATTCCCACAATATGCACCAGAGTAAAAATGTGTTTTGTTCAAAACACCTGGTGACATGGCACAGCAGGGTTCCCCAACTTTGGGTTCGAAAGCAATCGCCTCGGCCTCACAATGCTGCTTCACCTCAGCGTTGAGCTCCACCATTCGCTGATTAACTAACAAAAACATACAGCATTTCCAAATGTTAAATTTTCGTACCTTGCAGTCAACAGAAATTTGATTTATTATCACAAATGTGCATACCTGCAGGATTGTCAATGCGGCAGAAAAACTCTCCAGGGTTGTTCACAAAAACGCTTAACAGCGCCACTGGATGGCCGTCGGTGGTAAGCTCGACTGAGGACCACGACAGAGGCTTGCACACAGGCAAAGGCGCTGAGGACGACAATGACGATGACTAGAGGTGCGACAACTAATTGATTGATTGAGCGATAACGCTTTCACTAATCGATGCATCATTTGCCACCGTTTAACCTAAAAATACTCCAAATGCTTAGAATTTCAGTCCCTCGAAACTAAATCTCAGATTTATGTCGTCCTCTCTGAAAGCAGAACTGATTATCTTTGTTTAATCAAAACAGGACATTCGCAATTTACTTTGGAAAAAGAATCATCTGAATTTTTTGACATTTCACATAAAAACAGTAACTAAAACTTAATCAATTTATGTTTCCCCACTTACTTCACTGTCAAATTAGATTTTTTTTTTTTTTAATTTAATCATGAGGTGGGGAAGAAGACAGCCAAGTGCAAACACAAGCAAAATCTCAAGGCACACCAACAAACTTTTAAATATTTATTATTATTCTGTTGTATGAAAGACTTGGTGGATGAAAAGGTTAAATGCTCCGCAATCTAGTGGATAAATGTTTATTTGTTCTGCCTGTCAACGTACGTCACTGGCACTGATGAACAAATTTTCAGACCAATTGATTTAAATAGTAGATGAATGGCTTGGAATCATTTGTGTAAAGTCTAGGAAAACCAATTATTAATTAACATGTTAGGCTTTGCTTCAGAAAATTATGTATAATTTTTTATGTTATTGTAAAGTACATAATTCCTTGTCTGGTAATTTTTTGGTTCGATAATTTTCATTATAATTTGCATTTTTGCCCTTACGATGTGGTTTTGGAGCAGGCTGCTCAGCCTGTGAGACCTCGTTGGCCTTTACTGGAACCAGAGCTGGCGTGGCGAAACCAGCGGAGATGAGCATCTCAGCGACGTTGGCCTGAGGGTCGCTGTCCTCGTCGACCATGGTGACGAGAGCTTTGCCCTCGTGTGCCCCCTCAATTCTCACGAGCAGGATTCTGTTGGACAGTCTTCTCTGCAAGACCAACAGACACTTCTCGGGCCAGCTCTTTCCGACAGGCTGTATCCCTGGAGGAATTTGAATGACAGACTGAGTCAGAGAATTCCTGGAAGTTGTTCATTTGAAACACACAGCACCTTATGCAGTAACAAAAGCGGCCAGCAGGGGGAATCATATAACCACAAATACCGAAAATTTCAGAAAGAATGACTCAAAAGTTTTACCTGCTAGGCAACAAGGGAGCGCCTGCATCGGCGAGGCAAGCAGTGACGAGTTGATGGGTCTCAGGCAATCTATATTCACATACTCAGAATTGCCGAAATCAATGTAGCCAACACAAACGCGCTTCTCTGAGGAGTACGCCAGCACTTTGGCCCGGTACCACTGCTTGTCCTCTGGTAGACCACAAGTAGGCCATAGATTACGTACAATAGCGGCAACATCACTGTCCAACTGCAGCGCGTAAAATGCAAAGCAGGCGAGTTTGATACCCGAGTACTGTGCGCAGCAGATGGTGCCGGGTGCCGGTATGAAGTTTTGGGACGCAGACACCTGACTGCAATGTTGCCTCAAATTCACCTGCAACTCCTGAATCACGCCTGTCAAATTAAAGCACGGTCTCAAAATTAATTGAAATCAGATTCATCTTCCCCACCCGCCCCAAAATATTTTTTTTTTTAAAAGAAAAATAAAAAGTTTTGTAATTACTGTACATAATGTCGTATAAGTTTGTTTTTCCAGAGATGCGAGAGGAAACACTGACCTGCATTCTCCACCTTCTGCACAATCATGTTATCAGGTGACTGGAAATGTGTGACCACGACGGAAAAGGAATTGCCCACCGCCTGCAGGAGAGGCTCGGGTGGCTGAGCCCATTTGTTGTCGTCCTTCCCCTGAGATTGGCGCTTGAAGTTTTCCAAGGAAGCATCCTCCATGCCACCTACGGGGAAGAACCAGAAGGATACAGACAACACAAAGCTCTTCACAACTGCACACCAACTGTACAGAGAACAAAAATAGAGAAAGGGCATCTTACATATTTCTTGCACTGTCGGTGAACTGTCTTTCCTCTTTAAGAAACCCCGCTCGATGAGGAATGAGCTCAGACACTTACCTAAAAGACAACTTGTTAACATCATGCCACAAAAACGTACTTATTTGTACTTAAACCGTACCGTACCCATGGGAAGCTCAATGTCCACAGCTTGTCCGTGAACATTATCCAAGGTTTCCACCAGCCTCACAGTCAGCACCCTATCGGCCAGAATCCTTTTCATGGCTGAACAGCACTCAGTGGACCAGTTGCCTTCAGGCAGCTCCACGCCGGCAACGTGACACTCCAGCGCCTGATGGGAATCGTTTAAGCAAGCCAATGTCAGCTTTACCGTGTACTGTCTGTCACTGGACACACAGAAGAGCTGCAAAATTAAATCTGTCGATGCAACGATAGTAATGCTCACGTCAACGACGTAATCAGAACCACATGTACCAACTTCCGTGCAATTTATCTATCCTCCATCCAATTTATCCAATTTCACCCAATTAAATACAGGATGATTATTAAAGGGGAAATCCATTGTTTTGCATTAATGTATCCAATGGGTCATTAATATGTACTCTATTTTGACAATGTGATGTTAAATCCAATCTCATTTAATAGCGTTTTGAGAAGATTTTTTATTGACAATTACGAAATTTCAGGGGCGCTGCCATTTTCGCGAGTCACTCAAGGCTATGTAGTAAAGTATTCCTCTGTCTTCCCAATTAACCGATACTGCTATTTCTTCATTAGATGAGGATCAATCCGAGAAATCAGTGCCGGGCATAAATGGTGTCCCATGCAATCGAGCCTTTGTTGCGGCACATAACACGTCACATCCGCGCACGTAGGTCACGTGACTCGCGAAAATGGCAGGGCCCCTGAAAATTCGTAATTATCTATAAAAATCTTCTCCAAATTATTAAATGGGAGAGGATTTAACACCACATTGTCAAAATAGAGGACATATTACATGACCTATTGGATTCTTTGTTAATGCAAACCAGTGGAATTCCCTTTTAAAGTAAATCATGTGAATTATTACTTCTGAGTGTACTTATTTTGGTAGGTTTATATTTTTGTCACAGAACAATATTTTCTGGGTTTTGCAAGCTCAGTTAAAATGGTCTAAATGAGCTGGAAAAATTGGGAACTTGGCTTTGAATGAGATAATGGATGAAACTATTTCTAAGCAATCATAACAAATATTACTACAGTTACTCTTGTTTTTTGTACTATTCATGGCAGGATTTGAAGTCCATGCACGGTGAATTGTGGTGATTTTACTGCAGTATGTTCTTTTTTTTGTGTACTAACGCAAGGATGATATGGTTCAAGGTCAGCAGGCAGCGGTCCGATCCTGTCCATGGGGACGTCTTCCTCATTTCCATAATCGATGTAAAGCATCCGAGCAGTGCTTTGATCAGCCGCCAACTTCTGCACCAGGCATCGATACCAAATCTAGGCACAAAAAAACAGAAGTAAAAGTTTGCACATTTGTGCAAATGCCTGCATTTCCCTGAAAGTGGTCTTCCCTTACCAAATCGCCAGAGAACTGGGCTGTGCAGACCTCTCCAACACGGGGAACGTAAGGCGGTGAAGAACGAGAGCTGGGGATCTTCTGGAGCTGGTTGCTGATGCGCTGCAGAATATCCAAAAACTCTGGGCTTTGGAAAAGAAGGAAAAATCTCCCAGGGTTGTAGAACTCCACAACAGATGCCTAAAATCCCCAAACAAGCGATACTTAACATGCACACAAATTATAATTCTTGGCATTTTGCTGTATGTACCTGAATATCTGTTCCCTTATTAATCTTAATGGGATGCAAGTCCTTCAAATACACCCGCGGAGGTTCCAATGCAACTGCCTGCTTCATTTCAAGGACAGCGCGCCATCAGTAAGTAAACAAGATTGGTATTTGTCTTCCTGTTTTGCATAAATGTATAAAGCCAGACCTCGAATTACCTTTGAACCCAAAGGAATGCTGTTCAAAACTGAAAGCGAGGCAGCGATCTGGTTCGGCTTCTCCCTTCAAAATTTAATTCAAGTGAAGAACCTTTTAGTGTTATCAACTAGTATGTTGATACCTGAAGTCGGCTTACTTTATGCCCTCCATCTTGACGGGCACGCACATCTGTTTGTGCCTCTTCCAGTCACTGGCCTGGCACCCCGCAGAGCAGTATGTTGACTTCTTGCAACACGCGCATCGCAAATTCCCTGGCAGATGAACAAAATAATCACAATTTCAAAAATTGTATGGACTGATCAAATAACAGGGTGGGCTTGAAGTATGTACAGTGTACACTTTCATTTCCATAAAATTTTGCTATATTGTACATACAAAGTTATTTTATTTTTATCTATTCCTTTTCAAATATAAATGTGATTTCTATTTTATGTTAACCCATTCATGGGCAGGGTGGCAATTTTTTCTTGCCTGATTGAGATAAAAGTCTCCTAAATGGCCACAATCAAGGAAATATTTTTTTTTCCATTTATGGTTAAGTTATATGATAACTTTACTAATTTATAATCTCGTCACCAAAAATATAACTAATTTTGACTGATGAGTTGTCCTCTCCTGATACCAAATTATGGCGTCAGATTAAAACATTTAAATATTTTGATATGCAGCAAGGATTTAATGCATAAAAATCGTGACGTAGAAAAAAATGGGACGCTGCCCAAGAATGGGTTTTATTATTGTCTGTTTCATTGTATACAACTCGCACATTCAAAATAAAGAAATAAATGAACCAACAACAACAAAAAATATTGCACCTTGACTTCTGTCCTACATTCCCTGAAGGCAGCTTGCCCGCTTCCCTTTTTCTGTATGTACCTTTGTTTTTCCCCATTCTTTCTTACAAAAAAATTACTTCATTGCCTTTCTTACCGGACTAATATTGCTTTAAATTCCTTCCCATTATTCAAGGTACATGTTAAAAGCCCCCCCAAAAAAGCCTCAGCGGCATGTATATCAAATTTTAGCCCATCCTGTGCGAACGCCACATTCATTTGGCAACATTACCTTGCTTACCACAGAAGTGGCAGAGGGGCACAGGTGAAGCCACGGCCCCGAGTTCCTATATAGAGGAATAAATTACTTTTTGAAAGATATACTGTACATCGCTGCGGTGTTAATTGTTTAAAGTGTAGAATATGTATCACATACAGCTGGTTTAACCCGACTTGCTGGTGGTGATGCTGGTCCTGCAAAAGAAAAAAAGTGGACCGAAAGTTATGGCATTTGTTTTGATTCTATCAAATGAAGGCTTGGAGGTTGTTTTACCGGCTCCATGTGACAACGCGGTGAGCATGGCGGGTCTATCAGGAGACATGACGACGTCAGGAAACCGACACACGACAGGAAGGGTTAACTGTTTCCGCAAGGGCATGTTTGGGCCACGTTGAGCGCACCGAAAAATGGGATTTTTCGTTAGGTCTAAAATTACAAGATAAATATAAAAATTACAATATTTAAGACTTACATGATTAGCAACTTTCTAATGACATGCGTATTTTTGTCGAATATGTGCGCGAATTACCGGTAGTTTTATCGAAACAGAGAAAAATTAGCAGCATTAGCTTGTCGATTGGCTACTACCGGTAATTGCCAACCTTGTATTTGATGATATGACACAACTAACACAGTTTATCGACACAGTATGTAACAACATGCAATTCGGCAACAGTAATAATTGACTATAACTCACAATTTGTAATTAATGGTCTACATGACCAGGTTAGTTCTTACCTGAGCGCACGTGGTTGTAAAAGGACCACTCACTACGCATGCGCAATGATAGAACCATCTGATTGGTCAAACGTTTTTCACATACTGCTTGTGAGCTATACTGTTAATTTTAAGAAAATCCGCAAAAAAAAAATTATTCCAAAAATAAACAAGTTCAGGGAATTCAATGTAGTGAATTCCAAACTGCATACATATCATTTCATCAGGAGTCTCAAACTCATAGCCGGCTGACAAATTGAGGCCCAGCGAACAATATTTTTGAAGCTTCTTGATTTGTCCGTGCCCATTTTCCAAGCCATCCTCACAAGGGTCACGGGAGCACTGGAGCCTATCCCATCTAACTTAGGGTTAGGGCACTACACTCCGAACTAAACGCCAGTCAGTCGCAGGACATATATATACGAACAACCATTCGCACCCACATTTACACCGTTGGTAAATGTTAAATTGATTTCTTAATTATTATGCTATGATTAAGACCGCTGTGCCCAATATATTTTCTTTATTTTCATTTTATTACTCGTCTTGGTCTCTCAATTTTCTGCATAAAAATAGCACATCTATGTCTTGTTTTTCTTTCAATTAAAAATAAAAAGTTTAATAACAAAAAGGAATGTTTTGTTTTTCGTATATTCAATCAATATTTTTATGTTTCATTCATGCTTATTTACTTATTTAATTAGATATTTTATAGTTTTTACTATGAAAATAAACATCCGTATTTTACATTTGAAACAAATTATTTATTTTCTATAAAAAAACAACTGGTTAATTTATTATTTAATTGTGAAGAATGCCATTCTCTCGTGTTAGTGACGTGTTTTGAAAAGGTTTGCATTAAAAAATTTTTAATAATTTTAATAATTGACGCACAAATATGACCTTTTCCACACACCACACATAAGAACACTAGGAGAAGCAGGAAGTATTCTGCGATTTGTGTTGTGACGTAACATCGATCGTTGCCTTTGATTGGTTAACGTATCCAACCTATCCCCGAGCTTATGCCCCCCTCCCGCAGTGGCCATATTTGTTGATGTGTCATGAAAAACGACTTGTTGGGCCGATCAGCTGGCAAGACAGACAGACCCACGGATCAAAGTTCGCCCCCTTTTTTTTTTTTTTTTTTTAAATAACCCAAGCTGCCTGAAAAATCGTTCCACTCATGGACTTACCACGCTCGGTGGGTGAATATAAACGCATTTGTATTCTAACGCGTGTTGCCTTCACGGAAACGACAGTCGTTAATACCACGTATGCTATCTTAATGTTTTCATTATCGCTTGTATTGAAACTAATCGGCGAAACCAATGTCTTCAAGCCCTTTATTTACATATCTCCGCTGCTGTTGTGATATTAGCTATTCATTTACGGCTGTGTCGGAGATCAACTTGCTAGGAGCAAGCTAATAACCTTGCGTGCTAACATCTGCATCGTCGGTTTTTAGCTCGCTGTAAATGATTAGAAAAGAGAAGGATACGCGTCAAGAGGCACGATGGGGTGTGAATCTACACGGCACAGCGGCACCCGAACATTTCTTTCAACAAGGGCTGGAAACCCGATGATATGGCTTGTTATCTTGACAGCTGACACCTGTCAAAAAAGAGCATCCACCCTTACCTTGTTTAATTCTTAACGACAAATGAAGCATTTTCACAAGCATCTAACACCTTCAAGGTCTCTGGTAAGACAAATGAGAAATATATTTGGCCTCCTGTATATGTATTAGTATTAGATAAAGCCCACGGTCATGAATGTTTTTTTATTTCACCAATATTTACTTTGGATTGAACCAACCGTTTATAATCATTATTGCTGGGATTCAGTTCACAATCCAGCCAAGCAAGTTCATTCTAGTAATTTTTGCTTGAATAAATAGCTCGTGACAATATTTGGCACCGTTCAGTCTCCCATTGTGTTGTACCTCCTCAATTTGGCAGATTTGATGCATAGAAGGCACCATGGAACAAACTGATGCAGCCTCGGGCGCAGACATGATGAAGGGATCTGACGTGGAGTTGACAGGTGAATTCCCGCAGATGAAGCAACTCCAGAACTGCACACGTGAAGTCGAAAAGGAAGAACCCATGGCCGAAGATTGCGCAGCAGAAGAATCTGTGCAGACAAAAGGCGACTTTATCCAAAGTACAACAGATAATTTTGCAAGGACAAAGACAGAGGAAATAGCGGGTGACGCTGCCTCTGATGACAACTTTGATAGTATTACATGTTCAACAGAGGAGAAAAAGACGGCTCTTTTAAATGAAGGCTCTTTGGTGGCCTCCGGTGATACTGTTGAAAGCCCCGCCTCTATTGACAAAGACAATGATTCTCCGAACGGCAATGAGGAGTTATCCGTCAGCAAGGAGCCCTCGCCGCTCCGCCGCGATGGATTATCCCAGAGTCCATCATCCCCGTCAACGCACAGCACTTGCAAAAACTCACCCCCCGACTCCGCGACCACCACTTCCGGCATCTCGAACGGCCCCTCCTCGCCGACGTCGGACACCGTCAGCTCCTCGCTCGCCTCCAGCCCCCAAAGCGGCGCCGACATGTCGGCGCCCTCCGATTCCACGTCCAGCCCGTACGACACAGAATGCAGCCGGAAGCTGATCTCTCAGATCCAGCGGTCCCTGTCGCAGGAGTCGCTGCTGGACGAGCTGGAGTCGGAGCTGATGGCGTGTCAGCTTCCCGAAGTCGAACGAGAAGGCGGGATGAAGGGAAGCCCACCTGTCAATGGACTGCCCTCGGAGCAGGAGGACTGCATGTTGGTTTTTGAGAAGTGTGTCCAGTACAAGCATGCACAGCAGGAAAAGTCCATCCAGAGGTAAGATAGTCTAACATTCTCTTTTATTGTGTGAATCCTGTTATTATGCACCAAAGTCAATGTTGTGTGTATTATTATCCCCCATTTATTCGACATCGTGCTCAGTCGCCATTACTCAGTGCATTTAAAAGAATAATAATAATAATAATTTGTCCTAATATTCACAAATATTCCTCACATTTCAAATTGTTCATTTCATTTAGTATATCTGGGAAAATATTTGTCATATTTGTGAAGGCACCACATTCGTCTCTATGCCAGATTTCCCAGAATAGCATTCCTCAATTGATGCAGAAATGTAATTACTTCCTCCTTCTGTTTCGCAACCATTCCAAACTCAAACAGTTCAATTTATTGACCTACACAGAAAAATGTAGCATTCCCCAAATTTGTCAATTTTCACAATGAAATCCCCAAATGAAAGGTTTTAAAATTTACCATGTTTTTTTTTCACTTGTATTGACTGATTCAAACCATTCCAACTTAAAATCTCATATTCTAAATTTCAATAATTTAATCAATTCCACAGCATTTCAGTTTTGCATCCCGCCCTGACCATGTCCCATTATTTTGCGGGGTTTAGATTTTTGCACAAGCGTTAGGGTTAGGCTAACCCTATGCACTGCGTCTGTGTTTTTGAAGGTTGCTGGAAGAAAACAAGAGACACCAGGATCTAATCCTGGGCATTTGTTCCGAGAAGGACAACATGAAGGAGGAGCTGAAAAAGAGAGCAGAGACGGAGAAGCAGCACGTGGGCACCATCGGGAAAGTTAGTGCTATTTTCTGAAGTTGCTATTCTTGTCCGTTTTATATTTAGACACATTTCAGTCGAGTCAGTATTTTTATTTACTACAACACACATTGTTCAAGATGTTCTGATTTGGTAGTCACCAATATTAAATCTATTCTCTATGATTTTCAATGTGCTCTTTTTTTTGGGAGGGGGTACATTGGCTTTAGGGTTTTCTTGATTCCCCCCCCCCCACATATATGTCTTTCAAACCATATTGTACACACATCCTCCTACTTGATGCACAAACCGACGTTCGATCTCTGTACAGTGAGGACACGAGGATGAGATTTTATCAGCAGAGACAGATTGCTGCTAATCACATCACATACAAAATGGGGGGCAATTAAGGCAAACACAAGCTTGGCTTGACAATAAAATAAAAACAAAAATTAGATTTCCCTGGTAATTGGTCGCAGAGAGCGGCCCTTGTTTGGCAGGTTAGGCATGGCCGGGGACCCTGTCACGTTACCCGACAGCACCTTTACCCTGTTTACCAAAACAGTCCGTGTGTGTTGACAGTTGGAGGGCATAGTCAAGGAGCTGCAAAGGGAGCTGAAGGAGACTCGGGACAAACTCATCCAACAAGAGCAGGCTGCAAAGGCTGGCATGATACAAACGCAGAAGGAGATGACCTACCGCCTGGAACAGGTAAAACAGGACCGCATTTCTTTATGGCTCTGATAAACAAGGCGCGCTGTTCTTTTGTTCCTTCTTGGACTCACTTCTCTGCCCGGCGTTCATTCTGTAGTCTACAGTACGGCCTGCTTTTTTTGGGCACATTTGCCCCGTAGCTTCAATCAATCGGCCTCAAGGAGTAGGTAATGAGCTAAACCGCTGCGACTCGTCCCTCAGGTGAACAGAAAGTGCGAGGAAGCGCGCCAAGAGAAGGAGACCATGGTGATGAAATATGTGCGCGGAGAGAAGGAGGCCCTGGACCTGAGACGGGACAAGGAGAGTCTGGAGAAGAGGCTGCGCGAGGCCACGAAGGAAGTGGACCGGCAGGCCCTGCGAGGCAACCAACTAGCTCAGGAAAGAGGCCGCCTGCAGCAGCTGTGTGACGCCAAGGTTTTTTGATTTTAGTTTTGTAATCATTCCAAGAAGCCCAACATGTTTCACTTTTTTTTTTTTTTTTTTTTTTAATCGCATTTGCTTTTTTGTTCTCAGGAAGGCGAGGTCAGCAGGCTGACTCGAGAGGTGGACAAGTTGAAGGAGGAAAACAACTCTCACCTTATCAAGGTCAAATGGGCCCAGAACAAACTCAAGAGTGAGGCCGATGCCCACAAGGCAAGTCTGATTGTTGTCTGCTAAAGAGTGAACTCCTGAGATTATTTCAACTGTGCTACTAACCAAAACAGCAGCACCGATCGAAGGAATCTTCCAGAATGGATGAATCGGAAACGTCGCCATAGTTAATTAAATCGACTCTGCCTTCATTTTCAGTCATCGCCGAATGTTATTTTAATGTGCGCGTAATGTCTATTGTCGTCATTTAGCGTCCACCTTGTTCATCAGACGCGACTGCGCCGTTTGATTTGCAGATGCTCTTGACAAAAACATTAGTTGCATTTTTGATTTGACTGAAATGGGGTGAAAATTGTTCACTAATGATGCTGCAGAAAATGCATCATTAAAGTCACTGCCATTTCTTGATGCTTTATTTTCATCTGCCCCTAGGAAAAACCATTAGTCACTAAAATGTAACAAGGCACGTTTTCTATTGTCCTCACCCTAACACACACGT
Organism: Syngnathoides biaculeatus; assembly: GCF_019802595.1. Classification (NCBI taxonomy): domain Eukaryota; kingdom Metazoa; phylum Chordata; class Actinopteri; order Syngnathiformes; family Syngnathidae; genus Syngnathoides; species Syngnathoides biaculeatus. Next base: position 14,332,302 of record NC_084661.1, on the reverse strand, counting down.
ACATAAAGAAAAGATCAATAACCCATCATATCATTAAATGGCCAGTTACAAGTGCAGACCCACAGTCCATTTTAGACTAATTAAATGATCGCGGAACCAATCTATGCGTTGTGTGCACAGCTCTTTGCAAGAGTAAGTCAGATGGGAATCAATGTTTGGCAAAGATTGTTCCTCGACGAATTAATCATATTTCTGCGCGTGTGTGCGCAGGAGTCTAAAGACAAGCTGCGAGACGTCACATCAAAACTGACACAAGCCAAAGAGGAGACGGAGCAGATCCGCAAGAACTGTCAGGACATGATCAGAACATACCAGGTAATTGTACAGCAAACCCAATCTGTTCTATGAGTCTTGGTCTGCTGCCAACTGGGGAAAAAAAATCGCCATTGAGGTCAGTGATATATGGAATAATTTGTTCCCGAGTCCAAAATGTCTCTATCATAAATCATTATTAGCTGTGCAATTTTAAAAGTTGAACATTCTTAACTGTCATTATTGCCATCAAAGCAGAATGTGTCCTTTTTGTAGTCATGCTCAAATATAGCGGCACCCCTGTGATTGTGTAGCGACCAGTCCAGGGTGTACCCAGCCTGTCGCGCAACATCGAACAGGATAGCCTCCAGCGACCCTACCGCGACCCTCGTTAGCAAGCGGCGTAGATAACGGATGGGTCCATCATTCAATTTCAAGTGTATAGCTGCAGTTTTCATATGCGCCTTGCGGTGGTGGTAAAGTGCCGCCTGCCGTGAAATGTGAGGACAAGCCACTGAATTATTGACATGATCCTTCATTATTATCATTATTATTATTATTATTGGTCCTATAGGAATCTGAAGAGATCAAATCCAATGAGCTGGATGCAAAACTGAGGGAGACCAAAGGAGAACTGGCAAAACACAAGCAGGAACAAACGGACCAGTTAGAGGTGACACTATTTTGTACATGCAGAAATGACTCCCATATTTACATGCTGGTGGGTTTATTTAAAAAAAAAATGCATTTATGTTGAGCGGAAATCAACACCTGATAGTCATTGTTTCATAAACTGACGGTCTTGTTTATATCCATCACTTTGAGAGGCTTAATTGCCATGGCGTCAAATAATTGATATGCATGTGTGCAAGCGTGGATTTAATCCAAACACAATGGCCTGTTTTTTTTTTTGTTTTTTTTTTCCCTGCTCCCCTGCTTTTTTAAGAGGAAGGACACTTTAAAAATAAATGGCCTAGAAATAATCAATATGAAGCAGAGCGTTCGGACAGCAAGCCCAGAACACATCACCCACTTCCCTCCTTGCCTCCGCCTCGTTCATTTACCCCAAAAGCCTCAAATTGAAGCACATAAATAGAAAGCTCTTAAAGCTGCTCTAGTTTTGAGCTAGAAGTCATCATTTCAATTGAATCGTCTCGTGCTACTTTGTCTTCCCATGCTCTGCATTTAACGCAAACATTACATTGCTTTTCCGTGACTTTGCATTGTATTTCGTTTTGAAAAATATAGATGCTCTCTCTAATGAACAAGTCATCTGAAAATAATTGATTTTATTCCTTTATCTTATTCCCTTGTGATCAAGAGAATGTCACAAATGAGTGTATAGAAAGGGAAAAAAAACACAACTCCATTAGCATCGAAATAAGCGGGGTTGTCATGAATTAACGGAGCATATTGGAAACACATTTTCCTCCATCTCATTTAGCTGCAGGTTGTCGTGGATACCGCGGCCCACTAATAGCTTTTTGAAAAAGTTGACTCTCACCAGTCATGTTAATAGCTTTTTTTTTTTTTTAAAGATTTGAAAAAACATCATTACACGTTGCTTTCATGTTCCTAAATGAGCGCACCAACACAAACAATTTCACAAGAAGTCAACGGTGATTAAAATGATGCGGCTGTAAAATGTAAATAAAACCGAATGACACTTTGTGCCTATTATTGGAGGCTTATATCGCCACAAAATCTGATTAGATTTGGTTGTAATTTGCGTTTAAGTAGGATTTCATGGATAAAAATGTTTCCTATAACAGTAAAACTCTTAGTATGGACTACCTACCAATATTCTCCTGAGGTTGAGAGATTTGTGGCTGTTGCAGGTGCATCGCGTGAAAGCCAAAGAGCTGGAGGACCTGAAGAGGAGTTACAAAGAGAGCATGGATGAACTAGACACTCTTCGCACCAAGGTTCGTATCGCCGCTGACCCGCATGGCGCTATCGCTGCCGCCACGCCTCCTCCAACCGGCTCGCCACCCTCCGCAGTTGAAGTGCCTGGAGGACGAGCGTCCGCGCTGGGAGGACGAGCTGAGCAAATACCGGGAGATCATCAACAGGCAGAAAGCCGAGATCGGGCGGCAGAGAGACGAGCTGAACAAGATGTCCGCGCTCCAGGACCAGCATCAGCGGTATCTGTCCGGCAGGGAAAAAGTTTGCACTTGATGTAACCGGGGAGGGGCACTTGACTCTTTTTAATGTTTAAAAGATGGCATGCAAAAAAGCCAAAAAAAAAAAAAAAGATTAGAAAGCGTATAAAACATTCACTGCACACCTTTCTCCAGTTGATAATCGTTTTGCGATGCATTGCAGGGACCAACAGGAGCTCACGTCCCGCTGCGACGAGATCGACTCGTTGAACAGCCAGATGGCCGACCTCCAGCGCGACGTGCGGGGAAGCAGGGAGCGCGAGGCCGAGCTGCTGGGCTTCACCGAGAAGCTCAGCAGCAAAAACGCGCAGCTGCAGTCGGAGAGCAACGCCCTGCAGTCCCAGCTGGATCAGCTCGGCGGCAGGTTCGCCGAGCTGCAGGCCAAGCTGGAGGAGACCAACAGCGAGCTGGACGACAAGGTTTGGAGCGCGCGACGATGAATGACATGTCAGCCTCTGCCACGTGGCCATTTTCTGCTGGTGCTTTGTTTGTTTGTTTGTTTTTTCATCAGCATAAAGATGCATCTGAACAGGTGCATAGTATAATAATAGTAATGATGTTTACTGCCAAGACATTCAGAGAGGAAATCATGACGCTCACCACATTATTAGTTACACCAGCTGTTTGACTAGAGAAGCTGTAAAGAAAATGGATGGATGTTAATTTTCTTTTACAGTTTACAAGTTAGAATGAATTATACAATTTTTTTTTGTCATTGGTATTTTTAAATGTTTTTAGAAAGGGAATTTCATTGAGTCTGAGATGTAATTTCGAAAGATAGTCAGAGCTCATTGTACGGCTGCAGCTTAATCGTACGATCTACTAACCCGGCCGTCTTAGCTTTTTTTCCTCCATTAACCCCTCCGTCCTTCATCTCACAGTCACGACGGCTCAAGCAGGAGGAGGTGCTGAGGCAGCAGGAAGTGCGCGGCCTTCAGGAGGAGAGGACGGCGCTGCAGGGCGAACTGGGCCAACTCAAGACGCGGATCGACGAGCTGAGAGACGAGCTGGTGACTCAGAAGAGGAAGCAGGCGGCCAACATCAAGGACCTGACCAAACAACTGACACAAGGTCAGGAGATTGCTTTTAAATCCACATTACTGATTCGCTGCCAGCCCTCACGGTTATGGTGGATATTTCGCTGATAGACCCGTCAGTGGCACTGAATAAATTATTAAGGACATAACGAACATGAGGGATTATCAAACTTGGGATCCGGAGAACCATTACAGGGGAAAATATTTTCTGCTGAGAAGTAGCTTGAGCTAACTCAGTTTTTGACATTTTCAATATATAGTAAGAGCAGAAATGAAGAGAGGAATTGTATATCCTGCAGGTCAATACTGGTCTAAATATGTTTAGGCTTGGATGAAATTTTGACATGAAGGAACAGTTCATTACTTCACGCGGCAATTTTTCAGATTAATCAGTACGTACTCCCATTTCTATGATCCCCCCCCCCACCCAGAAAGTCAGGTTCAGATTAATAGAAGGCTCAGAAAGTGAATCGTACAGTAACTCGGATGCCATTACCGGCCTAAGACTGTGCCAAACAAATATGCGTTCATCTGAGATGGCACGCTGTGGCGACCCCTAACGGGACAAGCCGAAAGGAAAACAAAAGAAGACCAGAAACTAACAAAGAAGGGAAAAAAAAGTATTTGGTTTAGCATGTAGGTTTGCACTTTTAAAAACGATAGGATGAGTTTGATTGCAAATTATGGGCCCTCAAGCTATGGCTCACAGGGGTCCGGGAACCCCGGTTTGAGAACCACTACTTTAATATTGTTAGTATTCTGTTGAAAAGCTTCCTCTGTTCTCCTCTCTCATTGGTTGAGAATGTACGTCCTCGGAAGTTTTGGTGTCAGCGCCTGTCTCCTGATAAAGAGCAGAAAAAACCCTTCTTGGTGCGCCAACTTCTGCTTGTTTCGCTCGTCACACGCGGCAAGTTCAGGATCGCGTATGCATGAGATGTGCATACTTGCTGAGAAAGTAGTTCAGGTTTCCTTAAGGGAGCCTGTGATCATATGTCGTAGTTACAGCTTGATGTCAATTTTGTCATCATTCCGGTCTTTTTTTTTTTTTTTTTTTTTCATTTTAATACAAGCTTTTCAGAGCTTAGCGTGCACTCTATCTCAACCCGCATCGCTTTTATTGGCGCAGGCGGGAAGAGAGTAATAAGGCTTTGCTTTGGCATCAGTTTAAATCTCAAGGATTTGAAATGCACACGATTGAAGTGCGTTATGAATAATGAATACGGTGACGTGAAGGTTAAGATAATTAGGTGAGAAATCAAAATGTTCTGCTTCAGACAGAAATAGATCGATGCCGAGAATGGTAATCAGTCGGATGCGGACCTCCGCTAAGTCTGAACAATTCTCCTTTGATTAGCACAAAATTGTACAGTGTTCCCCCGCTGTCACGCCCCCATTGTTCAAGCCCCCGCTATCTTGAAAAAAAATGTTAAGCTTTTTTTGTTTGTTTGTTTTTATAGAGCACGGCGGTGCCTTGATATAAAAGTTTCATTTTGTTCCGTGACCATGCTCGTGACTCATCACTGCTGTCCCTAATCACCTTTCCCGATTCAAACAAATGAAAACGGCATTAATTTGTTCCAGCCAGTGTTGTTTTGAACTAAGAACAATAGCCCTGTATTGTACAATAGAAATAAATAAACTGGCTCAATCCTGCCTTATTTGTTTGTACACAGGTCCCGAGGACCTTCTAAATTTGTCCCTAGAATATGAACAAAAATTAAGCATAAATATATAGTCACGGATTAGCACGTCAAACGTGCATACACACGATTGAGACACAAAGCGCATTCAAACAGGAGCTGCTGTCAGCCGCTGCTCACACCCAGATGTCACACTCCTCCCCAGCAGGCACATGAATGTATACGCGATAACCCACAGTATTTGCTATATATTTTATGCTTGTGCAATTTATGCCTATTTTTGTGTTCAAATATGCTCATATGTTTAAAAATATTTTTCACAAAATTTAAATGTGTTTCAAGTGTGTCAAAGGATTAAAATTTAAAAAGGATGGTTTTTACAATCTGTCAAGATTGGATCAATGAGGGTTGACTGTAAACCCTGCAACAACCACCGCGAAATGCTGATGAGTTTGCTCGTTTGTGTTTTTATCTGACTATGACAATTAATCCTTTCTGTTCTGTCTCAGCTCGGAAGCGGCTGGAACAGGCTGAGAACGGAGGCTGCGACCGCGACGGCGGAAGCATGGGCAGCCGATCGAGTTCCTCAGGTGCTTCAACTGGTTTGTTCAAAATCTTTCATCACACCAGTGTCATCAAAGGGGTTGTATTAACAATTGTTCGACACGGGTGAAGTGCCGCTAAAAGAGCAATACCGGTTGTTTTGGGACGATTGTAAACTGTTAGCAGACTGCTTGAATTGGCCCGTTACCTTGCACCAGGCTCCTTGAACGCACGCCACGGGAGCGGAGTGGAGGAGCGCTCGCCGGAGAGCCACTCGGGTCCCTCGGTGGTGGTCGCGGACAGCTTCCCGGAGGTGGACAAGGCCGTGCTGGTGGAGCGCATCGTCCGTCTGCAGAAGGCGCTGGCCCGAAAGCAGGAGAAAATTGAGTTCATGGAGGATCACATCAAGCAACTGGTGGATGAGATCCGGAAAAAAACCAAGTGAGTTTCGATAAGAGGCATGGAGAATGAGTGGGGAGGTTTGTCGGGACAGGAACTTTTTTCTTTTTTAATTCGGACTCATTATCGTTTTGAAAATGTGGTAAATCATTCATGTAAAATATGGTGGAGCAGATACTGAGATCTACTCTTTTTTTTTTTTTTTTTTTTTTTTTTTCCCCCATCCTGTTCAAATTTCACCAGTGGCCTGGGGGCTTGCGTTAAATGGCCAGTTTTACGCTTTAAAATGCACAGTTAGGCCAGGTCACTTTTCGAAGCTGTGAAATAAAAAATAAAAATTTAAATAACATTTGTGTATTTTGACAATCTGTGCTGTTTTTAAATTAATTATAATGAATTTATTTAATAAAAATGCATGTATAAAGTTGTTGATTTTATTAGGCACAATTTGTAATGAAAGTAAACAAGGCTCAAAGCAATATAATAAGTATATTTTTATTTTCATAAAGCATGCCAATTTTTATGGTATTATCTTTTAGAAGAAAAAAAGGAACAATTTCCATTAAAATAAATTATATTTTACCAATTTTATAATTCATACTACTCTATTATTATTTGACTGATGTGTCAACCAAATATTTAGTAAGATAAACATTTGTATGCAGTTAAGGAAGAATTTCAAAATCTGCATCCATCAATTTTGTTTTCCGCTTATCCTCACGAGGGTCCCGGGGAGTGCTGGAGCCTATCCCAGCTGTCAACTGGCAGGAGGCGGGGTACACCCTGAACCGGTCGCCAGCCAATCACAGGGCACATCGAGACAAACGCCGCACTCGCAATCACACCTAGGGGCAATTTAGAGTGTCCAATTAATGGTGCATGTTTTTTGCCATGTGGGTCGACACCGGAGTGCCCGGAGAAAACGCACACAGGCACGGGGAGACCATGCAAACTCCACACAGACGGGCCCGCGATTGAACCCGGGTCCTCAGAACTGTGAGGCCAACGCTTTACCAGCTGACCCACCGTGCCGCCGATTTCTAAATTTGTCACTTTGTGACTTTTAAGGGAAAAAAAAAAGATTAATTTAAATTCTAACGGGCATCTTGAGGGACACCCTACATCACCCCCCCCCCCTGCACTTCCATTGACCTTGAAGGACATCATATGCGCTTACGCATTACGACCCCCCCCAGCACTGTAACACAGTCTCTTACAAATTCTTACCTATGCTTTGTCCTTTGTGACAAGATTCATTAAGAGCTATTTATAGCGCAGTCACGGGCAATGGAGGGTGGGGGAAGTCGAAAGAATTAGCATGTATCGTCTGTAATTCATATTCACGGCCATGAGCTGAGGGAGGAACAGGAAAGAAAAAAAAAAGTGAAGGATGTCAGCGCATTCACACCAAAGTGGACCCCTGCCAAGCTGCAGGAAAATGTGGAGTCCCCCCCCCCCACTCCTCTCCCCAAATAGACACTCGTAGCTGCTGCCGCTAAATCCGTTTCAGCGTCGTGAGCAAATCCATTGACTTAAAGCCATTGATTAGCAAACGGTCTGCGCAAACAATCCGCTGAGGTGCCGTATCAGATCGCTCCCAGCAAATATTCTTCAATTGCCATTTTGGCTCGGCCCACATTGCAATTCAGGACGGATCCCACGGTCGGAGGGCTAAAAATAGCCCTGTAAAATTGTCAGTTGACTGGCAAGGAGGAGGCGGGAGTGGGGTGTTGCTCTTTCCAGATTGGGTTCTGTGTTCGTTTCCCCTCACACATTTTGTAGGGTGAATATGGAAAAGATATTCTGGATTTTCTCAGATAGTGGCCCAAGTTTATTTGCTCTGCTGCAGTGAGTGCCAGACGTTTATTCGGGATAAAGCCTAAAATCGCCTTAAGTTTTCCGCCAATCAAGAAGAGTCAAATTAATCACGTTCATTTTTTTCGATATAATCTAATATTTGATCTCGTTATCAGTCTGCAGGGTGCGCTCGCTTGCTATTTAGGCAGCTTGTGTTCGCCCCCTGGTGTTTGGCTGACTACTGGTTGAGATTTTTGGGGAGTTTTTTTTGCAAATTTTTGACTTGGCATCGGCGTACAGCCATGTTTAATTTCTGTCACGGGGGCTCTTCGATAATGCTTCCAAACATTCACTGTAGTTCTTACACATACAGCCGTTGTGAGTTTCTTGTCTTTTAGTTTGAGATTTTTATGAGTATCCAGAAGGAAAAAGACCAATTAAAGAAGGAACATGTCGGAAAAAATCTGCTATTTTGTCCCAATGAGGCTCCTCTAATTAGTGACCAGTATTGTCGTCCCGTCTGCTCCACCTTTAAGGAGACCCCTGAACCGATTTGTCAAGTTCGTTTTTTTATTGAAACAAAAATCAACCGTGGCAATAAAAACTTTGCTGAGTTCTGTGTAAAAGGCAAATAAGTGCTGGGTCTGTATGGAAAGCCGTTTGAGCATTTACTCAATACCCATCTGAAGTTCCACGGACGATTAACACTACTAGTAGTACTTTTAGTCTGCGAGTACATCTTTAAGATGGATCTTGAGTTTAATGCTGGAGTGGCTTTCTAAGCCATGTGAGCGTTTTGTTTAACGCCCCTCATGAACATTTTCGCATTTGTTCAGTATCCTTGACGCCCATTCATGCTCCTCTCCAATCTTAGTTATGAATGAGGCAAAAATTGTGCACCGCGTTACGAGTCAACACAGTTGTCGTTCTTGTGCATTGAATTGAGTGGGTGAGCAGGAGCTAGTACACGGCGATATCAAAATAACTGCTGCAAGGGCTTTCCGTAGTTCTGGTATCTGTGTATACCCGAAAGAGGCCACTGACCCGTCTCGTCTTGCTCCTCCGCGCAGAATCATCCAGAGCTACGTGCTGAGGGAAGAGTCCGGGGCCCTCTCGTCAGAGGCGTCGGACTTCAACAAGGCCCACCTGAGCCGACGCGGGGGGATCATGGCGTCGCTGTACACGTCCCACCCGGCCGACAGCGGGCTGACGCTGGACTTGTCGCTGGAGATCAACCGGAAGCTGCAGGCGGTGCTGGAGGACACCCTGTTGAAGAACATCACTCTCAAGGTACACCTCTGGCGCGATCCGATTCCGGAAGCGGATTTGTTTGGATTTCACCCGAAGTTGCATGGTTTACATTCCACAATATTTCACAAAAAGTCAACATTTCAAATTCTCCAAACTGACCTGAGGACCTCGCATTTTCCAGGAGAACCTTCAGACGTTGGGCGCAGAGATCGAGAGGCTGATAAAACAGCAGCGGGACCCCGTAGACGCAGCGAGGAGGAAGTAAGTCCAGGACCAGGGACCATTTGAAGGACGGTCTGTTCAACCCGGAACACCTTTTGGTCACCTCGCATCCGCAACATGAAGGACTCGCACGAATGTGCCGCTCGCATCCTTCCTCTACTTCCTCACGTTCCGACTTACTTGAATCGTTCCGGCGACTTTGCACCTCTTTTGGTACAGCGGTTCTTCCTGGTCGTGAGGCCTGTCGCGATTCCTCTGTGGACTTTTTTCGGGCGAGGAGATTCTGAAACGGGGAAAGTCACTCTTGGGCGGAAATACTCACAAACAAAATGAACTCCAAAGTGTGAAAGAATGTGTGTGTGTGTGTGGGGGGGGGGGCGTGGTGTCAAGGGTGGGGGGGGGGGTCATTTTTGTCCCTCGGTTCTTTCGTGGACAACGCCATCCGCCAAGTAAACCTCGATGCCAAAATATTTTCAATAATGCACTCCATATGTGAAGCGGTAGCCATTTTTGTGACGCGGTGCTGGACGACGTTTGCAAGCATCTCGACCAGAACCTCTTTGAAATGGAAGAAAGTGTAAATAATGCCAGTCAGAATGTCATTTATTTTAATTAATTTTCCTTCATGCCAGTCTGAATGTCATTTACTTTATTTTTTCCTTTTTTTTTTGTTTCACTTTGATTTTACTTTTCCATGTTTGATGGTTCCTGCCCATTTTTTAAACTAAATAACTAAATTAGAATTGTTACAATTTAAATTGACTTTGGAATAATTACCTCGAACATTTTTGCTTTCTCTCTCTTAGTCGTCAAATTCTCGTACAATTACTTCAAATTCGGATTTTGATTATAATGATCACGACATTGAAGGTGAACGGAAATTGAGAATTTATTCCATTTAGCGAGAGTATCACTCAGTCAGAAGCAACATTTTTAAACAAAACATTTTTTGTTAGCTTTCTGCCCACTTTTGCCCCCTTTTGCACAATTAAAATTGAAAGCACTATTTCCTACCCCACAAAAAAAGCATTTTTTTTTTTATTTTTGCTCACATTTTGATTTCAATTAATGGCTCAATTTTTGCTTTACATGTTTTCTTCATTTCATTCAAAATAAAGTCAATTAAGGTTAGAATAAAATCCATTTTCTCTGATTACAATAGTGCAGGAACTGAACAAAGTTAGCAGTATTCACATTGGGTCGTCAAATAGTGAGCCCTACTTTTACCACTCCCTCATATCTCTATATACCAAATTAATATAGTCAAAAAGTAATCGTAAAGTTGAATCCGATGGTTCCCGGGACAATTTTGAAGGAATTTTCACAAAATGTTGTACACTGTAATTAGCTTCTTGGGTTGGAGTTTTGTTTTTTTTATTTATCTTTTTTCCCCTCACTAGATTCACTTTAAAATCACACCTTATTATATATTTGTGGCAAGATTTTGTATTTTTAAGTCAACTGTCCATGTTTCTAGAATTCCCCCCTCCTTCTCTCCTTTGGGTGCATCACCAACACTGATTTGAATGTAAATTAATGCTTAACTCTACTTGCCAAGTAGGGGGGAAAAATGACCTAAATGTTGAGGTGTTCCTAATGTCTGTCTTTGTCGCGTCACTTAGTCGAAGTATCTTTATTTCGGTAGCTGCAAAACAAACCGATCCAGGGACAAAGTGCAATGTTTCTTTTAGCTTTGATTTTTTTTTTTTTTTTTTTTTTTTGCGCTTGCCACCCCACGCAACGCATGTGAACGCTGGCTACGTTCGTTGGGTTTTCCGCCTCGCGCCCCTCGTCGGGTCTTACCGGCTCGACCGGCCCACTTTGACTTTGATGAGTGTTCCGTCGCGCGCCGTAATCGCGCTCTGCTTTTAGGTCACGCGCACGCATACGAGATGAAGGGAACGGCGGGCGGTCGATACAAAATGTCTTGATTTGATCCCACCTCACGCGGCATCGCCTAAAACCACTTCGGCTCGCCCTCTGCGAGAGGTCGAGGCCTCCAGCTAGAATGTTTTGCAGAAAATCAGAGGAAAATATAAGCGTATTTACACTCTTAACACGGAAATGCAGCAAAATAGCCGCAACGGAGCAGTAACTGCGGAATTTGTGCGCCCATCCGTGCCTTTCACGCAGAACCCAGCAAAGCACGGGATCTAGCATCGAGCTGCTTTTACACGGCAACACAGCGCGATGGAATCACATAGTTCGATGGAATGAGACATTGCCGCACTAACTCCATCCCCTCCGTTCGACATGGAAAATTCCAGGCCGAGTGCGGCAACTGCGAGCGCGCTTTCACACGGCGTCAACACCAGCGTGCGCTGTTCGGTGCCGAATCCTTTGGGCTATTACAAGCGGCGAGAAAGACGCTCTAGTGGGATTCGCGAGCCTGTGATGAAAAATGATTTGGGTAGCTTTCAATTGACGCCTGCAAAATGTGATTTTTTTTTTTTTTTTTAAATATCCTTTCCCTGGTCCTGTGCAATGATTTCTCTGTCAGGATGGAATATCCAAACTGTGATTCTAATATACACTTGTAGATACATTTTTTTTTAAATATTGAGGTGTATATACTGTATATATACAGTATGTGTATATATGGCGGCTCCGGGGAATAAAATGACATGCGTCATGCGTAACCTTGTGGAATTTTACTGGTGTTGATTTTTGCTCTTTTTTTTTTTTTCCACTGCTAGCGGATGACATAAAACAGAACAACTCTTTGCGCTCCAGGCAGATTGAAGGGGACCCTTTTTGTGGACGAGGCACATTCAGAGCCCCTTTTTGCCCAAAAGGTGTGCAGTCGGCAAAGCTGTAAGTCACACCGCGCAGCGCGTGGTAGGATTTATTTCGTCACGACAAGGATTGCTGCTGAATAATAGAGGAGAGGAAGGAAAAAAAAAAAACAGGGGTCTACTTGTCTAATGCAGGGTGGGCAAGGTATGGCCCACGGGCCACTTACAGGACTTCTACGGTTCCTTCTGCCCATTTAGGGTTAGCATAATCAAGAGTCCGGAAATATTTGTTGCATTAACTGAGGCGTTTTTTACCAAACTTGATCCGTTTGCAAACGTATGTATGTACCGTAATTTCCGGCCTACAAGCTGCGACTTTTTTCACACGCTTTCAACCCTGCGGTTTCAGCGGCGATGCGGCTAATTTGTGCATTTTTTTTCTAAAGGCGGCAAGGTGGCAATCAAGCGGAAAAGGTAAGAGTGAGACCGGTGGAATATATGTGCCGAGGAAGTGACTTTTACCGGCCCTGTTAGCGCTATGCTAGCGTGTTGCTGCTGTGTTACTGGCGTGTCTCAGTTATGTTTACCGGTTATTTTTATTTTAACAGGCCCTGTTAGTCTGAGCGCTATCGCTGCGCTAGTGTTAGCACTAGCTTTAGCTTGGCGCTACCGCGGCTTTCTGTGTACCGTCTTTCTTTGTAAATAACTCGTGTTTCAATGTGGGTACTTGCGGCTTTTACACAGCTGCGGCGTACGTATGTACCAAATGGTATTTCCTTTACAAATGTATTCGATGACCCCTAACCCCAAACGGCCAGCCGTCAGTCATTCAACAGCTAAAACGCGGCTTTTGGTCTTCCTTTCAGCAGGCGTCATTTGTCTTTTTCTCCCCGCCCGTCTGCAGGCCGCAGTGACGCGCGTCAGGTTGATACCGCGTAACCATTTCGGGTCGCCCACCGGGAGTCTATTTTTAGCTCGCTGATAAAATGCGGCCTCTCCTGCCATCTTTGGATGACTACACTTGAAAATGACCAAAGCCGTCTTTTATGACGGCCGCTCTCTGCAGAGGGAGATAACCGAGCGAGCGGCCCGCGCGGATTAACTACACCAGTGCTTGTCAAACTTTTCACACCGACAACAGGCACGGTGCTTAAACATGGGGAAACATCCATCCGTTTTCTTAGCCCCTTATCCTCACGAGGGTCGCGGGAAAAAAAAAACTACAAAAACTAGACATCGGTTCCGCGTTTATTCGGTCTGTTTTTAAAATGAGAAAAGTCAACACTCACGTGCGGAAGAATAGCCGTCCTGGCTCGATTATTTTTCCATTTATTCGCTGGCTTCCACTCGGGTCTTTTTCCTTTCGGCTTGAATTTGGCACGGAACGCAGCAGCCGGCGGCCGGGATCAAAACAAAACCTGCCGGTCGAGGAAAGAGCTGTGAAATTGCGGCAAACATTCATGTTAAAAGTTCGTACGTTCTAATGCGTCGCGGAGCATCCCTGTGGCCGAACGCGCCGACACAACTGATGAGCGACCGGCACGTGTGGCACTCAGATAAGCGCGACGCGTCAAAGCGTCTGGGTCACGCTTTTCATCATCCGAATTACCCGAGAAAAGCGGCAGCGTTTGCGACCTGTTCAAAGAGACCAAATACAAACAAGTAAGCAGCGCTCATGTTGTTTCAAAAGTCTGCACATCCCTGTTCAAAGGTTATATTTTTTGATATTAAATCCCAAAAAATCATTTCAGACCTTTTTAATAACCATCTGTTGTCTGCACAATCGGATTAAAGAAAAAAATTAGCAAGGGGATGTAAAAATTGTAGTTGCATAAGTGTGCACACCTTCCTATAACTGGGAGGAGACCACGTTCTGAATAGCCAATCGCGTGCATTTATGTGAAACCCATGCCAGCATTTAAAGGTGCCTCTGATCATACCGAAATAAGGTTCAGTAATTTAAATGCCCAGGTTATGTCAAAACAGGGAAGAAAGTCTTGAATTGTTTTTTTTCCCCACAAAAAGATATTTGAACATGGGTGTGTAAGCTTTTGAATAGGCCCTGTACATGGTGGCTCATTTAAATCAAATGAATTAGTTTCTTTTTTTTTCTTTTCTACTTTTTTTTGTTTTAACATTTTTAATCAAACCTCAATTAATCACATTTTACACTTTTTTAAATTCATGAGTTTTGTTTTTACCGTTCATTTTTTTCTCCTATTTTTAATTATTTTCATGCCCCCTTTTTGTTGCCCTCCTATTTTTTCATCTTTTTAAACCGCATTCCTTTTTTTTTTTTAGTTTTAAAAAATGGCCCACTTCACTACCAACACAGTGCACAACTGTAGGATTTCCCAGCGAAAAAGCATAAAAAGTAGAAAAGGAATAATCTTCACAAAATGCTTTTTAAGTTCACAATGCCGGCACGTACCACAGAGCATCACTTATGAATGAGCTTTAGAAAAAAAAATACAGAATTCTTTCTTCATCGACTTGTTGGCGTTGCGGCTGACTGTTTCATTATGAAATGTGTTATTCTTCAAAATGCAAATGAGCGTCTCCATCTGTGAGCGCACGCTGTTAATCTCAACACAAACGCCCCGCCACGAAAACAATGTTTAATGATGATCAAGCGCTCCTGTGTTTTTTTTTCCCTCCTTCTTTTTTGCAAAATCCTCAATAAATGATAGCTTAGACCATTCACAGACACTCAGTTAGCCGACAAGAGTTGATTTGCAAACGCAGGCTCAGTTCTCTTCACTTTTTCAACCCAGGTGGAAGTTGTAATTTGGGACACTTGTGCAGTACTTGCACAGGAATGTTAAAATGTTACCCCAAAAATGAAAAAAATCTTTGTACCAAATGGACTGGCTAAGCATCTCTCCACTGTTAAAGCATCTATAAAGCTTAAAAAGAAAAAATTGTGGCCACACATAATGACATTTTCTCTCAGGGTTCTACTCGCGTTTGTTGCCCGCGGTTTAGCCATTAATGGCAGCGTTGACGCATTTTGAGTGGGCAGAATATTTGCGCTGGTATCCAAGCTGTACACAGATTACATGGTAGCAATGTGTCAATATGGCCAGAAAATTCTCAACATCTGATCAGATTGCCCGGTCCTCTTCCTTACCAGTCAAGGTCCGACTGTTTGCCGCGAGCATTCTTGTGAAAAATGGTTTTACGGAGGCCTTGTGTTCATTTTTTGGAAACCATATTTTAAACACAAATGAACCAAAACAAAGCAATCAATCTCTGAGACGGGGTTTTTTGTTTTTAATTCCACAAAACACAAACAGCATGTAAACTCACATTCAACACCATTTTTGGGAATGAAAACCTGCAACCTCCTGTACAGAAATAAATACGCAACATTGTTTATATAAACAAATTGGGCAGCAATTGCACTTGTCGACGGCTGTGAGGTAAAACACAAGGTGAGTTTAAATAAAATACTGTACAACAAATCCCGACTGTCCAGTTAGTGAGAATTAGCATCGTTTTATACATATTTAAAATTCATACAAGAAACAAATAAAGGACCTTCAGGAACTGTTTAGAAACCATTAAGTGCATGTTAGTGATATAATTGAGCCTTGTGGAACAAAAGTGGGCTAATTCCATTTTTTCAGAATCAGCTTTAGTGGCCAAGTACAGCAATGAAAAGATCTCTCTCAGAGCTTAAATTTGAGTAAATTGAGATACATATTTCAGTATTCGTACTTTGTCTTGGCTTAAAAATTTTTTGACAAGACAATCCAATTTGACAAGCAGTGAAAATAAATGTGCCTTTGGAGTCTGCGATTTGCAAGCTGTGGCGACCTCTCGTGGTCCTTGGAAGTATCACTGCACAGTTACAGTTCAGTTGTATTTCACTTTAAAGTTCATTTAGTTCATTTTAGTTTTTATTGTATTTGTGATATTGTTGTTTCTGATTTTAAATATGTGCCTTCTTGAGCTCAATGAGGTTGATCTTGTGGGTTGAAATGAAGCACTTCAGGATTTTAAACAGTGCAATTTGGCTCCTGCACAGTCACAGTTGAACGCACAAAAAGACGGAGAGGAGTCATGTTCGGAGTCAGAAACGGGATTCGGAGGGGGCAATCCTCTCGGTTCCGGGTCCGGACAGGCTGCAGTCGCTGTTGTCGGTCCACAGGCCGATCGTCCCTCCGCCTCCGCCGGGCTCCAGCGAGGTCAGCACCAAGCCGGCCGAGTAGCGGCTCAGGTCGCAGGAGCTGACGTGCAGCATGCGCTCCTTCCGGGCTCGGGGCCGGCGGCACAGCAGCCTCTTGAACGCCCTGCGGAAGTCCGGACTCCGGCAGTAGATGACCGGGTTGAAGGCAGAGTTGGCGTAACCCAGCCAGTTGAGGAAGACGAACAGGTCCTCGTCCACCAACTCGGCGCCGAAAACGCGCAGCACGTTGACAACGAAGAAGGGCAACCAGCACAGGGTGAAGGTTCCCATGATGATGCCCAGCGTCTTGAGCGCCTTGTGCTCCCGGAGCGCGGCCATGCGCGGCGGCTTCCTCTTGCATTTGGCGCCGCTGGCGTGGATGTGGAAGCGACCTTCGCAGCGGTCGATCTTCCGCAGCTGCAGCTTGGCTTCCCGGTAGACGCGCGCGTACACGAACACCATGACCACCAGCGGCAGGTAGAAGGACACCACGGACGAGGAGACGGCGTACGCCCGGTTGGTGACGAAGTCGCAGCACGCCGGGTCCTCGTAGCACGCCGTGTGCGCGCTATCCCGGGACCAGTGCATGAGGATGGGCAGGAAGGAGACGAGCCCCGAGACCCCCCACACGGCGCACACCGCCGCTTTGGCCCGGGCCCTGGTGAGCAAACTCTGGTAGCGAAAGGGCGCCGTGATGGCCACGTATCGGTCCACGGCGATGACGCAAAGTGTCTCGATGCTGGCCGTGACGCACAGCACGTCGACGGAGATCCAGAACTCGCAGAAGAACGAGCCGTAGTCCCAGGCGCCGCGCAGCTGCAGCGCCGCCCCGAAGGGGACCACCAGGACCCCCATGATCAGGTCGGCGCACGCCAGGGACACCACAAACACGTTGGTGCGGGTTTGGAGACGCTGCGTCCGGGCGATGGCCACGATCACCAGCGCGTTGCCCAGCACGATGGCGAGCACGATCAGGGACATCAGGAGGCTCATGCCGGCCACCCACTCCTCGGACGACGCCGGCCGGCCGCCGCCGCCGCCGCCGCCGCCGCCGTCGTCGTCGGGCTCCGTGCCGTTGCGGGGGTCCGCGGGCCCCATGACGGGCTCCCGTCGCCAGCCAACTCCATCTGGAGCTCCGCAGCTGGAGCTCCATCCGAATGCACCGGCCCGGGATGTCAATCGAGGAGGGGGCGCGGGGGCGCTTGCGTCACGACCACGCTGGCCAATCGGAAGGCTCTCATCACTTCCGAAACAAGAAATTACGCCAGCCTCTTTCGAGCCGCATTTTAAGAATGGAAAAATCTCACACGGCACAGCACCGTGCAAAAATGCGACAAAAGTACAATTCTCAAATTTACTCACAAATTCAAGTTATGTATCAATACTTCTGCCTGTGACTATCACTGACATAGATAAAGATACATAAATTGTAAAACAAAATATAAACAAAAAGCGTTCCAAAACCAGAAAAAAATTTTAAAAATATTGATTTCAGGCTAAATTTAACATACACATAAGGTGCAACACTCCATTACACCAACAGATTTTGCTGGATTTTACACAATGCCACTAAAATAAGTGCAAAACATTTGAAGAGAACTGAATTGCTCAATTGCATTGGGTAATAAAGTAGTAGTAGCATCTTTCCTGATCTGCAGTTTATCATCTACAATACTTACGCTGTAAAAATGGTGTAACAAAATGAGTGGGGCCGGGGGGTAAAAGGTGAAATATTACAAAAATAACATCATGCTACAACACAAAAGCGATTACACGAGAATAGTCCTACAGGAATATATTTGTAATACAGTTCAGTAACGCTAAAAGACAAAAGTCAAATACCAAAAACGAATAAAGTCATGCCATGTTACGAGGCAAAAGTTGCAGGAATGTTGCAAAATGTATGTATTGTTACGAGACAAGTCCTAACGTTACTAGAATACCTTCGTAATACATTTTCACGTTAATGAGAGCCGTTAATGTTACAAATTGTGTGCTATGAAAATAAATTCCCACGTTACGAGAGTAATGTCTCAAGTGTAACGTAAGAATTATTATTTTTTTCCAAGAATAAAGTCAAAGTGACAGGAGTAACATTACACAAATAAAGCCAAATTCTTGTAAGATTAAAGTCATAAAGTTGCAAGACAAAATTTGGCATATGAAAATTACAGCAACATTACACATATAAAGATGGAATGTTACAAGAGTAAAGGCGGCATAGTAAAATTATAATTAAAAAAAAAATACCCCCAAGTTGTTGTAACATGTCACGTTAAAAGATCAAAAATCATAATACCGTCCAATTAGGCACAATATTTTCAGACACAAATATCGGCTAAGTCCTTAACTCCTTTCTTTAGTTGTCATTCGGGCATCCGAATGACGTCTCAATTAGAATTTTAAGATCCAATTTGCAGAGGAGACTGCGATCTAATGAAAACCTTCTGGGGGAGGAAAAAAAAAAGAATAATAAGACAACAGCATGCATCCTAATGACGATTTATGTAAAAGTGGCGTTCTACGCACACACAACACACACACACACACGCATAAACTCGCGGATGGATAACGGCGGTGTGATTGTTCTTCAACCTGCCGATTAGCGTTCACTCAACCGTGAACCCGATGACACTGCGCCGGGGCTCTTGGCCAGAAAGATAGACCACTTGACTCAAAACATACCACTGGCTACTGTATACAGTCGTGCCTTGTGTGACGGCCAGAATTCCAGAGTTTCCTGAATGTACATCGCGGATAACGTGCACAATACGAGGATTCAGTGGGCCATAGGAGAAAAATTGAATTAACGGATGACTACAAAGGCACCGTACGCTTGCCTGAGCTGCTTCCAGCATTTGGATGTTAGTACCAGTGTCCACCAAAAATATTCCATTATAATTACATACATCTTGGCCAAATAATTAGGTACACTGGTGCGAGAATACTAAGCCAAAATATTTGGTAAACCTGAGGGGAAAAAATACTGACAAGGGGGTTCAAATTATGTAGGCCCAAAATATTTTTAGACACTCTCGGTCAGTAAATTAGGCTAAACAGACAACCAAACTATTACGTAGATCTGGGGGGGGAAAAAAAATGTAGGTACACAATAACCATATTATTAGGTACACTGAAAATATTAGGTATGTTCAAGGTTGAATTATTCAGTACATCTTATAAAAAAAAAAATACACATAACATGAGGAACTCAATTGGTCTGATTAACAAGTTTACCCCAAATATTTTACAACCTAAATTTTAGGAACAATAGAGGGAAACACAAATCGTAAAATTATTAAGTGCCAAATATTAGGTAAATCAACGCCAAATTGTTAGGTACACCTCAAATATTAGATACGCCTGTCAAATTATTTGCTCCACGCAAAATGTGAGGTGCACTGACACCAAACACACACACGTTATGTAATTGGCCGCAAAACTGTATTTATTTATTTCGAGTACATGGTGAACTTTTAACGTTTTAACCACTTGGAAGAAAATGGATTTGAGGCACCTTTTAAAAGCCTACTTGACCTTTCAACACACAAGCTTTTTAACACTCAGAGGCAGCGCATAGAGAGAAGAAAAAGGAAAATGTGTCGATTTGAGGATCAAATATTTTTTTTAAACATATACCATAACACATTTATTATCAATTGATTTAGTTTGTCTTTCAGCAAAGCAAAGGGGCAATAAATAAAAGTGATTCAATTAAAAACAAAGTGGATTTTTGTCAGGGGAGTGGGGGGGAATGTTTCTTTTACGTCATATTGCCCTGCCCTAAATTTTAGAGACAAAATGGATTTAGGGTCTTGATGCACTGCCTATTTTTTTGTTTGTTTGTTTAGTTTTTTTAAAAAAAATTGTTTTGACAGACAGAGTTCTCACATATTGAAATCCCTCAGGAGGCCGAGGCACCACTTTTCCGGACTGCCTGGGTGCTTACGTCACACGCAAAGATAAATGACTGTTGGAATGAGTGTCGGAGGGCGTGTGGCCCCCCTTGAGACAGACCATCACCGCGATTAGGCCAAATTGGTTAAAGAGCACCGAACATGCACAAGGTTCTTAGTTTGTGTTGTGTGAATGTTTACTTGCCCCACGGTTGACCCAGGCCACCTACCACCTCGGGACCCAGGAAAGGTGAGGGTCTAAGCAATAATTGTCCCAAATAAGTGCTTCAAAAGAAGAAAAACTGTTTTATTTGTTCTTTCTGGTACATGTTTAAAGTGCAGCATTGAAGTGAAGACAAAAATACTCTCCAAAAAACTACCCCCACCCCAAAAAAATAAGCAAATAAGTTATATTGAATTATTAAAGATGCCTTGTTGCTTTTTAAAACTAATTCACTGAGAGTCCTCCATGTTAACCTGAATTGAAAACCTGTCAATGGCAGTGAATTAAAAAAATCATTGCTAACCATTTTTCAAGGCACTTTCGGTCAAGGTGGGGCAAAATTGTTACCACATTGTTTGTGACATTTTTATTCCCTTTGGAGATCAACATCATCATCTGCTACATTTTTAAAGAAGTTCATTAATTACTATCAGCAACATTTTAACCCTTGAAGAGGTGTACACGGCATACTTAATGACGTTAGCTATGGTGCTGAAATTGAGAACAGGCGGTTTGTAAAAATTCCACATTTTTATGTTAGCGCTGATCCTAATTCTAAGTAGTTGCTTTTCGACATAATTCCAGCGATAAATTTAGACCCGACTCTAATTAGAGCAAAACTATTTGTCCACAATCAAAGGATGTTTGCTCTGATGCTAATGTTAACTAGAAGACATTAGTTTGTACTCAATTCTGTACACAAGTTTTAGCTTTGACACAAAATTACAAAATAATTAGAGTACGTTATTTTGAACAATTTTGTCCTATAACGCATTTAATGGTTACATTCCTCTGAAGTATATTAGCTCCAATCATGCTAATATGAAATAAATGTCTCCTATGAGATGTCAGTGTGGCATAAACATGATTTGGAATGTTTTTCCCGATTAAATTTTGACAATGTTGCTTTCTTTCAGTTGTCATGACATTAAATTCTGACGAGAATTGGCTCAACTTTGCATAAATAAGGCCTAATGTTCATATTTCAGGCTGCAGCTCTTGATCAAGGAGTGTTAGTGCTTTGATTTGTAACAATAAACGTCCATTAGGGGCTGTGATATAATAGAGTGCTTTTAGAGTGGTCTGTACCTCTTATGAAAATCAGGTTTAGAAGAGTCCCACTTCTACCCAAATGGACAAAGCGGTCAGAAAGCACCTTGAGCTAATCCGTCAACCGGCCGTCTTGCGGACATTTTTATCCTCATGCGGAGCAGTTACCGAGCCAGACATGTCGCTTGTGTTCCCACGCTGTTCGGATGGAAAAGTAAGCTACATAAGACTCAAAACTTACAAATCTATTTAAATGAAATTAAATAAATATAATGTACAGTCGTGTGCGAAAAAACCCCAACATCTGCAATTAGATGTGTTTTAGCAATGCCATAATAATCATATATCATATCAGAACTCCAAGTAGAGGACAGACTTCCCCAAAACAAAAGTGATAATTCATAAAGATTTGTATTTGGACTTGTTTTATCCATGCATTTGTTTAGTAATTCACCCACATGATGAGGATCAACTTTTCCATTGATGTGACCTTTAACCTGTACAGCATAATTTAATAAAGAAAACAAAAATTGCAGAAGGGAAGTAAATCCAAACTCAGTGCACAGCACGCTTGTATCATGAGCACGTGGGTGTGTTCAGAATTAATTAATCATAATCAAACTCCGGTTATATGGGAGTCAGCACTCACCTGCAACCATTTAAAATTCCTCTAACAGCAAATAAAGTTCTTGTGGACTCGTAGGCTTTTTTTTTTTTTTGCTTCCATGCAAATGCGTGGTTTTATGCTAACACTCACTGCTATTCTAACTGTAAATAATTACAAAACCCCATTTTGTCTCAGACCCTTGGAGCCAGCTATGGGAAAATAGCCCAAAGGCATCGCACTGCCATCACCATGCGTCATTGTGGCTTTACTATGCTTTTGGTGATAAGATGTATTTTTTTTTCCGCTAAATATTCCTTTTGGAGTGGTAGCTAACGTGGTCAACCTTAGTTTTAATGGACATTTTCCCATACCTTTTTGAGAGCTGTGTCAAATTACTTTTATTGTGATTTTAGTTTAATATTATTATTATTATTAAATTATATATTTCCATATCAAAAATAGATGGAGTGTCCATAATAAAAACAAAGCTAGTGGTGACCTTAGACCTTTTGTGCCATAATGTAAACAGTATTGGCTTTATGTTAATGAAATTAGTTTCCATTATTTCTTGTAAAAAAAAAAAAAAAAAAGATTAAGAAATCAAATCCAATCTTTTTTTTTTTTTTTTTTTTTTTTTTTTTAGAAGAAATGCTTCAAAGTCACAGTGACTTCCCCTGTGGCAGGAATGTCACTTAGCTGGAGAGGCTGGTGGAAGGCTGCCGCTCTCATGGTGCACGTCGCTCCCGCCGCCGTGCAGAAATACAGCCAGACGCTCAGCGTGAGTCCCGCATGTAGTTTCTTGGGAACTTCCGGAAGCTTCGCCGTGACATGCAGCGGCGTCGATAAATCTGTGATAGCGCCGGTGACCGGCTGCGCATCGAGCAGCCACTCATCACCTTCAGGGGGGGAAAATAAAGCTTTATATAGCACCTTACAAGAATCAATCTACTTAGTGTGCAATCTGGCTCTGTTAAATTGAAAACAAGGCTATTATTCTGCTGTATAGATGTTAGTTGTACCTTCTGCCATCTAGAGGAAGAGCATTTAATTGTTCTGGCTGTCACTGTACATGGTCAGCATAGACAGATGAGACATTATTTGGAATCAATAATTAAGTAAATGAAATTGGTTGATTACCTGCCGCACCCCTCATTATCCCTCACTAATGAGCCATAAAAGGGACAAAAAAAAAAATCTGATGGGTCTTTTTAAATCAGGAAGTGATGCTGCACTGTGAGAGGCAAATACAGGCGAAGGAGCACTCATTCTTTCGCTGATTAATGGCGCCGATTCCTAGCACAGCGTTCCCGGGAGAGCCACGGCTAAAAAGCGAACATTTCGTCCTGGCATGCACTCCAAACTGCATTCGTTCAAATTCCCGCTCCAGGCTGATCGGATCAGCTTAAGTCTAGACCAGCTCGGGGATCGCGTAACATAGACTGGGCGCTAATTATGTGAAGTGAGTTGCCGCGCTCTTATCGTGCTGAAAATAGCGTCGTGCTGCTGATACCGACGATGGGAGAGCTTGCCGCTTCACTCGTAACCGTGGAAAAACGTCCAGAGTTAATATGCCAACCATCACCCGACGTTATGTGGACGGATAAAGAAAGAAACGGAAAACATTCCCACTTAAAGGAAATGACAGTTGAACTTCTGTCAGTTGGTGATGGAGGGAATCTGATTGGCTATCCAAACCATGATTGGTTGAATTAAAATGGGACAAATCACATCTTGGATATTGTTTTGGCGTACCAAACATGAATGAAAAAACTTGGCCATTGATAAGAGATTTTTTAGGGGGAAAAAAATTATGCTTACATTTTTTTTTTTTTTTTTAAATACTAGTCCCTACTGAGACAAAATGGCGCTTACCTTCGGCGGAGAGGGCCCAGCAGCTCGGCGCCTCATCGGTGAGTTTGGCTCCTTCGGGAAGCGACAGGGTGAGCGACATCACGACACTTTGCCCGGCACTCGCAGACACTGGTGGCATGTCTATTCTGAAGGCCCCTCGGGGCATTTTGGGGGTTTTGGTGGGACGGTTAACTTTGGCAGGAGTGAAGTCTGTGCTGTCTGAGGAAATAAGGAACTAGAGAGAAAGTTGTAACATGTAACAATAACTTTTGGGAAGAGGTGAAGCAGGATGAAAAATTGGTAAAACGTCATACCAGTGAGACAGTTTTGGAGTGGAGGTCCAGTACTTTGACTTGGTGGTTGTTGGTGTCGGCGACGTAGAGGTGTTTGCCACCGGCGCCCACGCAGATTCCACCAGGCTCGTTGAAGCGGGATGTGAGGAAGTCAGGACCCAGAGTATCGCCTGGTTCTCCTGTGCCAACCAGAGTCCTGCACTGCTTCGTCTTGGGGTCCACAACTTTAATCTTTGCACATACACGATGCCAATAAGTAAGTCTTTATAATTGATGTCTTTGACTTTTTCCACTAATTCATAACAGAATTCTAGCTGGCGAGAGACGACCACCTTATGGTTGTAGGAGTCGGCCACATACAGCAGGTTTTGCTGCGGGGACCACGCCACGCCGAGCGGATGCTGCAGCTTGGCATCCACGCCCTTCCCGTCCACGTCCCCGAAAGCAAATAGGTTCTGGATCACAAAATGTCAGGACACAAAATGCAACATTGCCTTAAAAAAAAAAAAAAAAAAATACTTAATCAAGTCTTTCGCAACAAAATAGAACAGCACATAATAAATAAGCCTAACACTTCATTATTCTTCCATTCAGCCAAAAGTACAATTCAGTAGGCCCAGTTTTGATGCCAACGTTTTGAGTAAATTAATCCCTTTAAGAGGGAAAATATGTACCCAGCCTCATAAAGGTTGCAAAATACTGAATTAAGTGATTCCTGTTTAACAATTTTTCCATTTTATTCAGTCTTTTTTGACAGATGCCCATTGTTTTACATGGCACAATAATAAAACTTATACCAGCACATTAGAGAAAAAGAAGCCATTCATCGCATGTCAAAATTGCAAAGTTATGAAACAAAGAGGCTTGTCGACAACACATACTTCCAGAAAGAGCCACAGTTAGCTAGATGAATACAGAGTGATTGTTTTCCGATTATGGCTCCCATATTCGTGGAAGTGTTGCATCTAAAAGGCTAAATAAAAGACCGAAAATAGAAAGTTCAAAGCGGTGCAAGAACAGAGACGTGTCAATTAGATAACAAAATTCTCCAAGGCATGATATTATTACGTAACTAAGGAATGCAATTTGTGAAGAAAGTGACACTGATTTATAACTCACCATTGGGTCTCTCTCACCGCCAACCAGGTGCTTGACCGCACCGTCCTTCAGCGCCACAGTGCGAACCGTGCTGCTTTCGCTGTCGGCCACAAAAAGGCAGTTCCACGGCTCCTCGGGGGCCACGGCCAAACCCGAGGGCTGGGCGAAGCCCGCCTTGTGCGGGTAGGCGTTGTTGCGGTTCTCCTCGCTGCCGCTACCTGCCCATCGCACGCACGTACCCGCCTTGGACTCACTGTCAACGTGATAATGCGTCTGTGGGTCGTTTTCCGTCACACCTCGATATTCTACAGTTGCAACTTTGTGGGAATAGTTAAGGAAAGGGCATTTTCTGTCCCAGTGCACCAAGGTTGCACTTGTTCACCTGTCTCACCTTCCTTTGGGCAACTTGCCATCTGCTAGGAACAAAGCCCAAATTTGATGGGTTCCCGCCATGGCCACCCACAGCACGTTGTCCTCGACGCCGCCTACAAACACACACACAACCAGGACACGGCCATCATTTGGCTGTCTACCAAACCCACTCAATGACATCAGGAAGTTTTAAAACATTTAAAATAAAAAAAAAAAAACATGCTTCCTTTCTAACTGAATTCAGTTACCATTCACAAGCTAGCCTAGAACACATGATTGTGAATGTGGGAGGTTCCACTTAGAAGGTTGATTGTCGTTATCAAGGAAGGAAGCAAAGGTAATATTTACGTTAGAGGGCATGTGACTTTGTGGTTTCTTCCAAGAAAAAGTGGGTCAATAAACAGTTCTGAAGTAATATACTGTACAGTAAGTACCCCATTTCGACCTACAAGGCTGCCCCATATTACAGTAAGTCCCTTAGGATTACTGATGCGCCTTGCCAGTGGGAACAGGCCCAGAGGTTCAAGGCAATTAAGTTTTAAGAGCCGTGGCTCAAATAAGGGCTGTAAGGACTCACCGGCTGAGCCAAGCGCCAGATCCCACGGAGAACTGATTGGCTGCTGATGTCCCATTGCACCGCCGACTTTGTCGGTACCCTGGACCCCGAGGCCGGCCAGTGTGCTCACCCGGCCCTCCGACAGGTCAATCTGCATTGATGGACGCGTGTAAGCACATGCGCGGGAGGCACTAAACTGGGTTTAAAAAAAAAAAAAAAAGAAAAAAGGATTCTTTGCCTTTCGGATGAGGTGGTTCTCAGTGTCAGCCACGTACACCACTTCGCCCTTCATGGCTACACCCTGAGGGGAGTTGAAGGAAGCTTCAGACAAGGAGCCGTCTCGCCTTCCACTTTCAGGTCCTATTGCCCACCAAAAATGGAAATTTAACTGCCATGCCAGTAAAAATGCAACTAAAACAAAACACATAATTGCTATAATTTATTGTTGCTGATTATTTATAAAGCGTAATTCCCGGCCTACAGAGCACACCTGCTATCGCCGCACTAACGCTAATTCTAGCGCCACGCTAACAGGGCCGGTTAAAAAAAAAACATTTGGTTAAAAAAAAAAAAAAAAAAAAAAATCACTGAGCAACGGCATTAACATGCTAGCGCAGCGCTAACAGGGCCGGACCGGTAAAAGTCACTTCCTCGGCACATATATTCCACTGGTCTCACTCTTACTTTAACCGCTCGAAAGCCCCCTTGCGGCCATTAGAAAAAAAATGCACAAATAGGCTGCATCACCGCATAAACCGCATGGTTGAAAGCGTGTGAAAACAGGCCGGAAATTACGGTATTTGTTAATGTATTAATATTTATTAAGTTTTATTTTAAATACATTTTGAAACATAAATGAATGAATTGGCAGAAAGTTGCTGTAGAGCGTTGGCCTCACAGTTCTGAGGACCAGGGTTCCATTTTTTTTTATTTACAAGTTAATGACTTAATGAGAAACAAGTAAATTTTTTTTAAAAAGGAATCTATCGTTAAGTGATAATCTGAGGTAAAATGCTTTAAATGTATTTGAATAGTCTAAAAAGTACATCAAATCATTTTAAATATTAAAATCAATGCAACAAATATTGCCGGACTCTTGAAAGTATAAATGCTGAACGAGCTGGATTAAAGCATGGAACCCACAGGCGGTGAAGTATGTAACCCAACGGGCCAAACTTTGCTTCGCCCAGTTCTTTATGTCAGAGAGCGGATTAACTACGCTACAGGAGAACAGGCAGAACTCCTCCCGCATGTTTGGAGAGCCCAAAGCAAACACCAGCCGCCGAACGAGATCAGCCGACAGAAATAAAAGTCCCATTGGGCATTTTTGTCCCCGCGATGGAGGTCGGTGCCAGTTCCCAGTGTGTGCACCGTCCTGAACGCTGCCAACTTCTGTGTTGGCCTGGGAACAGCCGTGGTGGGCATGATCTAAAAATATCAAAAAGTCCTGCTTTGGTGGTCCAGGGGGAATTTTTTTTTCCTTTTAAACAGTGTATATTCCAATTTACCACTTGAATGGCTAAGTTGAGTTTCGGGTGTTAAATGGTGGCAGTGTGTGTGTGTGCGTGCGTGTGTGTCAGGGGTCAGGGGAGTTGTCCCCAATGATTTTTATAGTCTTGGGCTCTCAAACAGGAAACCCAACAACTTTGGCCAGAGACGCAAAGATTGAAGCAAAGCTATACTGAAATCTTGCAAACAGTTGAAAAACTGCATATTCCATTTTTAACAATGTGTAGATTGCATTTCTACCGAATGTATTGTTATCTATTATTTGAAGAAATGCAATAAGTTACCTCCGATGACGTGTAACACCTGACAAGTCGAGGACACCACCAGGATCCGGTGATGTCCGGTGTCAGCGATGGCCAGCCTGTCGCTGCCGTGGTCCATGCAGACTTTCCCGGGGAAAGACAGGATGCTGGGGGGCTGGGAGTCCCGATAGAGCTTGACGCCCACCGGGTGCGCCTGCAGCAGCTTCTTCTCCTGGTAGTAACGGAGGGTCACGTCGGCAAAAAGGGTCAACCTGTCGCGGTGTCCCTCGCCCACCAGCG
Organism: Syngnathoides biaculeatus; assembly: GCF_019802595.1. Taxonomy (NCBI): domain Eukaryota; kingdom Metazoa; phylum Chordata; class Actinopteri; order Syngnathiformes; family Syngnathidae; genus Syngnathoides; species Syngnathoides biaculeatus. Next base: position 14,304,096 of record NC_084661.1, on the reverse strand, counting down.
AGAAGAGCAGGTTGCCCCGTGGGCCCACCAGCACCAGCGTGGGCCAGCAGGAGACCTCGAGCTGGTGCCAAAGATATGCCTCGCCGTCGTTCACGACCGGGTGGCGGATGTCGTAGCGAAGCACGGCGCTGCGGACGTTCTCCAGGACCTTTGAAGGAAGCGGACACGTCATGCTAACTTGGACGAGTAAATGAAAAAATCGGCTCATTTTAGTTCAGCGACTTGTTTTCATTAAAAATATACAGGGAAAAAATGAGAGTATCAACAATTAAATTAATTTAAAAAATAATTAAAACAGAAATGAATAAGTTCAAATCAATATCAAAATATGTAAAATGACAATTTTAATGTATAAATAGAATATTCAAATACAGTATAAAATAATCAAAATTGATCAAACGTGGTCAAGTTGTTAGCAAATCTGTCTCACAGTTTTAAGGTTTGGGGTTCAAATCTTGGCACCGGGGGTGATAAGTTTGGATAAGCTCCAGCTCAAAATGGATGAATGGAAATACTCAAAAATAAAATTATTTAACTAAATAAACATCTGTGTACATGTAAGGTTGACTTACCTTTTCATTGGGGAATTTGGCCGAATGTACGCCGATAATAACCAAACCATCTGAGAGAACATCCCAAAGACAAGCACAATATTAGTAAAATGTAATCATTTCTAAATGTATTAAAACGTTTTAGGATACATTTTTTTTGTTGGCAAAAGAACGGCAATTAGTGATGTGGAAGTAAACTTTCTACTTTTTTCTCAACAATGCCAACAAATTGTGAAAGCTTCATGGAGAATATGTTTGCACATAATGCACCTAAGAGGTTGTTGTCAAAGAAAGCATCTCTATCCTGGTTAATAATGCGGCAAAACCATTTCCCTGAAATCAGCTGACTGTTCCGATGTTACACAACTTAATTGCTACTGAAAACAACATGTTTCTAAACCACATGTTCTGCTGAACACGCTCCTTTGATCAAGAGAAGCCTTAGCCAGCAGGCATCTTGATTGAACCAAGTTTATCTTGGCAAACAGTTTTACCACCATTTTCATGCTGGCTATTGAAATTTAATTCTTTTGTGGAGTTTGGGGGCAAATTGTCCTATTTTTTGCCGCGCCAAAACACTCGGTTTCCTGCGTCTCCCGTTATTAGACCTCAAAGTCGTAAGACAAACAAACAATCTGCAGATGCTGCCTCTCTTCATCCTCTGCCAAAAGCCAAAGGACGTATTGCAATGATGACGGGTAAATGGCGGTGCTTACTGTGGGAGTGACTGAACTGGGTGGCTCCCACACCTCACGGAGCACAGCAGCAGACAGAATGTACCCAAAGCCGTGCCAAAGATAAGGCCTGTGTGATAATGCCTAGTGGTACTGCCAGTGTGTGTGTGTGTGTGTGTGTGTACGCGTGCTTGTGTGTGTCCGTGTGTGGTGCCCAGTGTCCGGTTTGGCTCGCAGCTAAATTTTAAGCTCGGACATATTTTTAGTTAAGGCTTCCACACGTAGCAGAGATGACAACGGACGTGATGGTGACGGTGTCACGTAGTGTGAAGTCTAGTTGATTAACTAACACGCAGTGCCATAACGACCATGATGTTTAGAGCAATATATTGTAAAGGATTTCCTCAGATAGCTGCATCCGTACTCATGAATGATAAACTAAAATGCCTACCCTGAAAAAAAGCAACCTTTTTAACGTGGTTGGAATTATTTTTGCATTGCTATGTTTATGTTCCACTTGAAAAAATAAGCACCTCACCTTAATAAAACCTCTGGATGGCTGTAAATATCTTAATGACATCCTATGTACATTGTCAAAAATAAATAAACCTTTTTAAATTTGCTGTATTTTTTTTTCACTATGATATCAGGGGTGTTTCATCAACATGAGAAAATTATTCTCTGACCTAGGATTAGCAACTCGTTTATTTGGTGGTCACAATTACCTCTACTATGGCAGCCCAACTGCATTATCCACTTGAAAAAGTAAACACCTCACCTTAATAAACCCATTTTTGTGTTTGACGTAATCGTCAAGACCACGATATCGCAGGTTTTTCATCCATAAGACAAAAATAAATGCGTAACTTTGGATAAATACCCTTTCATTAGTGGGCTGCAGCTACCTTTACAATGGCGAATCGTATGCATATTCCAATTGAAAAAAACAATATACCACACCTCAAATAAACCTCTTTTTTTGTCACTAAATAGCCATTACTATGACAGCTGTGCTTAAGTATATGTCTATGACTGCAGAGTAATACCATCATCAAATGTATTTTAGAAATGTATTATTATAGTTTTTTGTGGCGTGGCAGCACACATTGTATGCATGTGTGTGTGGCAGGGATGGGGGGGTTCTATGAGAAGGGGTGTCGAACGGAGACAAAAAAGGGGGCCCCCGTGATTTTTATAGTCCTAGGCTCTCAAAAAGGAGATCCAAACTTTGGCCAGAGACGCAAAGTTGGGAGGAATTGAAGCGAGGCTATATTGAAATCTTGCAAACAGTTGAAAACCTGCATATTCCATTTTTAACAATGTGTAGATTGATGGCTATTTGCAATATTTTACTTTTATTACAAGAGTGGTAATGCCTCCGTGCATATAATTTTAAATACTGCACACGGCAAGCAGCTCAATACCTTGGACTGAGTGCTTATTCTCTAGGTGGTGAAGGTCCGGCAGGATGTGCATGCAGTTGATGCAGCAGTAGGTGAAGAAGTCCAGCAGCACCACTTTTCCGGCCAGCTCCCTGTTGAAAGACAGAGGCCCTTCTGTGTTCAGCCATTCCAGACCTGCAGCCAACCACAAAAGAAGAAAACCGTCACTCATTATACAAGAGGACGTCAGTCTCCTGATACCCACAAAATGATCTCCTCTGTATCACCATCTACTGGTGTGCTGAGGTACTGCAGCACAGCACACGTTTAACTACACTGACTTAAAAAGTTAAAAAGCCCTTGCTTGACACGACAGCAATTTAAAAGAGTTCATTACAGTAGTTTTTTTATAAAAATGTTTGCAAATGAATAACTATGTTGAACTGAGGGGAAGACCTTCATTTTGTGAGACCTTCTCTAATCTGTACAGCAGTGTTTTAACATACCGTATGTCAATTAGAGAATGTCTGTTAAAACAGGGGATTACAACACATGTACCTTAAGAAAAAAAAACGACGTCCCTTTGGAATCCCAAATTTGACGGATTTGACATGCGTCTTGTTTATCCGTGTAGCACTGCCAGCTAACCCCAACATATCCGGTGTGTGTATGTCAACTTTGATGGCTCACCTGTCTCAAAGTCGGGCATCCTGAGTTCTTCCCTCTCGTCTAGGTCTTTTAAATACTCGTAAACGAGAGCTTCCATGGACTCTTGTGTCGGGGCATCATGTAAGGCACCGTCGAGTACACTTTGAAGAGGAAAAAGAGTTGACAGGCTGCACCTGGAAGCCATGTTTGAAACTTCAGATAGCTCCGTTGGGTAAACTCGTGTACATTCATATTCTGTCTTTCGACAAATTGTCGTGGACTGAAAAAAATACATCACATGATGATATGGATTTTTTTTTTTACATTTTAAACCACTATAATTGCTCAATCCCTTCTTTTGATGTTAAGTAGACTGATTCTGGTTATATTAAGTAGATTGTTGCGGTAATTGGTCGTCACAATGAAGTCCAACATCAGCTTTTAACAAAAGAACAACCGATTGAAATAAACATTTTTTAAAATTACATGTTTTTGAAATCATATATAAGCACAGATTTATTACTTTTCTGTTTACATCTACTTTTGAACGATTTCGGGCACCAAGCAAATTGTTGAAAGTGCTGTTACGTTCGAAGCAATTCATTTACTTAATTTAATGTAGCACGGTGGCGGTAAGTGCTTCACTCAACCCGGTTCAAATTTCAACTGTCAACAATGATACGCCGTTTTTCTAAACTTGGAATTTTTACATCACGATTGTCGACATTGGTTATCCGGTGTATTTTCTGTTACCCGGGGAGTGTTCTTACGCGTTAGTTCACTTGTTATTACAAGTGATTTAGACACGTCGCGTAGCGTTGGGTGACGCCCGGAAGGCTTCACTTTTTCCTCCAAATGCCCACGGAGACCGACTCTGAAAGTGATATTTGGGATTATAAACCTCCCGTGAAGAAAAAGAAGAAACGTGAGTCGTCGTCTACAAGTAGGAACGTGTCTAGGAGAAGATGCACGACGGAGAGAAAGCCATGCAACACTCTGGATATTACAACTACTCTAACTGACGTCCCTGCCGGTGTAAATATTGGACAATGTGATCCCAGCTCGTCCTCGCTTGCTAAGGAGGCACAAAATGTTGACAGTGAAGCCAAGGAAGACTATTGTCCAATTTGCCAGATGCCATTCTCTATTTTACTGGTGCAGTCACAAAGATGGCATGTTGCTGAATGTCTGGACACGCCAAGTGACACTTGCCAAGGTTAGGGTTTTACCTGATGATGCCTTCAATCCTGCGTGGATTTCACAATATTGCATATGTTGACTGCGAATGCTTGTGTGACCTTCATATAATGACAACCTACAAAGTGCACAAAGTTAAAGCCTTTCAGTCATAAATACACAGAGTCTCAAACTTTATCCACCAAAAACAATATAATCCAACTAAATGGCATAGAAACATAGTCCAATTTTTTTAAATTTACAATGCAGTACTTGAAAATTAAAACGTACTGTAATTTAGAAGTATAAAATCTTACAGAACTGGCTGTAAAAAAAAAAAAAAAAAGAACTAACCTCTTATATTCTCGGAAAGACTTGCTTATTTATGTGCTTAGGCCAGAGCCATGTCTAATGTAAAATTATGAGTTTGATGCTAAGGAATCATTGATGGTAGGAGCTTCTCATTTGGTCATGCATTGGCTCGTCCAATAGAAAAATAGTGCCTTTTTTCGGCATTTAAAGGGTAATATAATCCTTTTTGCGTGGGTCAATTCTTGTCTTCATGGTTTTCACGAGTCTCCACCAATCTGAAGCGTTCAATGCAGCATAGCTTTTGCATTTTCGTCATTATAATTCTAGTGTTCTCCATCCGGCAGAATGTCCCGATGGTCTCCAGTGCTCGTCTTCTATTCCTAACCACTACAAGAAGTTCAACCACACGCAGTTGGCCCACGCTCGAGCCAACGGCCACGTCACGTCGTTCGACTCCCAGGACAGTGAGCACCGCACTCCTCCCCGCGATGCCCCTGGGGACAACGTTGGCACGACGCCCTCGCCGCCACCTTCCCAAGCCACCAACGGCCTCCTGCTGCTGCGCTCGCCAGACCCGCACGACATGAAGAAGAAGAAGGGTTGGTCTCCCCGAGGCTGCTCGTCTTTGACCTCCTCGCAGGGAAGTAGGACAGAGACGGCGGCGAATTGGGACGTTCTCGTCGATCCTGACGGCGAGGAGCTCATATCCTACTCGCCTCTTTCGGCGTTCCCCGCAGAGATGGACGCAGTTCGTAGAGACGGTTCTGAAGATGAAAGCTCCCCGGTTCTCTTCAGCGAAGACGAGACGCCTTCAGGTTTTATGGATACCCTCAAAACCACCGGTAGACTTGACGACATCTCGTCAACTGCTGGTGAAAAACTTCGGTCTCCCCCGAGGATGGTTTTGGAACGCTTGAAGGAGACTCTTCAAGCGTCTCAGAACAGTACGGTGCTTGCCCGGAAGGCTCCAAGAGAAGCGGGTCGAGGATCCGGACTCAAGCAGATGGACATTGGAGTATTTTTCGGCCTCAAAGCATTAAAGGTGGAGAAGAAAGCGGAACCTTCCGTGAGGAAATGGAAGAGGAACGTGGCTGGAGACGCAGAGCGACCCGGAGAGGGTGCGAGTCCCGGTGGCAGCAAGGTGGAGGCCGGAAGCTGGCAGACCAAAGACAGGAGACGCAAATGGTGGAACAGAGAGAACAACGGTGGAGAGGAACAAACGCGGTCTTGTCCCTTTTATAAAAAGATTCCAGGTTAATCACCTCCATTTTCTGCTTCTTGTTTGAATTTCTCCAGCATAACTTCCTCTTCCATCGCTTCCTTTTCCTAGCATAATTCCCACTTCTTCATCAGCAGTTTTTTCCTCAATTTGCAATCATCGCGTCTTTCTATTTTGCCACTATAAAAATCCAGTTTCCTCGCATTTTTAACATCACTCAGGCACGACGTTCGCCATCGACGCTTTTCAGTACGGCGCCATCGAAGGTGTGACCGCCTACTTCCTGACCCACTTCCACTCGGACCACTACGGAGGACTCACCAAGAACTCCACACTCCCAATATACTGCAACAAAGTAAGCCACGACGGCAATTTCTGCGAGGATAGATTGTGTCGTGCAAGTTGTGTGTGTCTCAATACTTGATGTGGTCGCTTGCTGTCCAGATCACGGGCAACCTGGTGAAGAGCAAGTTGAAGGTGGCGGAGCAGCATGTGCACATCCTTCCGATGAACACCAGGGTGAGCGTGGACGGGGCGCAAGTCATCCTCCTCGACGCCAACCAGTATGTGATCCTGATTCAATTCTATGACTTATTTCTTCCTCTTCTTCTGTCAGCGTAGCTTCGAGCAGCACTCTCATAAGGGATTCAAGCGCTGCTTGTTGCTTTTGCATGCACTAGTGACCTTGCGAATGTGTTTTGAAACTGAAGTGGGAATAAAAGATAAAAATAAATAAAACAGACTTTTTCAGTTGTCCAGGAGCGGCCATGTTGCTGATCTCCTTGCCGAACGGACAGACCGTCCTCCACACGGGCGATTTCCGAGCCGATCCCTCCATGGAAGCCTACCCGGAGCTTCTGGGGTGCCGGGTGCACACTCTCTACCTGGACACCACGTACGCCACGCTCTCAATTTCGCATTGTCCGATAGGCGATCATCTTGTTAATCACGTGCTCCTCGTAGGTATTGCAGCCCGGAGTACACCTTCCCGAGACAAGAGGAAGTCATCAATTTTGCGTCCAGCACCGCCTTTGAGTTGGTGACGCTGCACCCCCGCACCCTGGTGGTGTGCGGGTCCTATTCTGTGGGAAAGGAAAAAGTCTTCTTGGGTGAGCGTCCAGCTATTTTTGTGGCAGAAATGGCAATAAGCCGGGGGCAGCCTCGCAGGAACAAACAAAGAAAAAACTCAGCCGATGGGATTTCTTTGCAGCCTTGGCGGAGGTTTTGGGCTCCAAGGTGTGCCTCTCCCGGGACAAATACAACACCATGTGCTGTCTGGAGTCGGAGCACATCAAGCAACATTTAACCACAGACTGGAAGGCGGCCAGGGTCCACGTGCTTCCCATGATGCAACTCAACGTCAGAGTAGGAAAACATCATACACAAACATAATCACAATGAATATTTTACGTCATGTCCTCAGCAGGCGTACATTAAATTTAATGTACATTTTATCAATAAGTTTGCTTGAGTTTTCTCATTGAAAATAAAAGTGGATCTTAACTAAATGTGTCTTCATCTGTATTTGTAAAATTGTAATTCTTCACCTGTTGGAAAGCGGGACAGGAAACTTTTTTTTAAAAATGATTTTAAAGCCAGACTTCGCTGGTCAAAAAATGTGTCTCTCCACAGAAGCTTCAGCAGCATCTGGGAAGGTTTTCCGGCCAATACGATCGTCTGGTGGCCTTTAAGCCCACCGGGTGGACCTTCAGCCAGCAGACGGCGTCAGTGGAAGAAATTCAGCCTGTCGTCAGTGGCAACGTCTCAATCTACGGTCTGGACTTTTACTTCTTTAGCATTGCTTCCTCTTCCTCTTCCCTTCGTTCATTATGATCACCAGAAAAGTTTACTCTTCTTCCATCATCAGCATGGCTTCTTTCTTCCTGTCTAGTCTTTTTTTTTTTTTTTTTTTTTTGCAACGAAACATCAATATCAACATCATATTGATTCCCGATTTTGCTGAATGACCAAACTTTTTTTTTTTCTTTCTGTCTACAGGGATTCCGTACAGCGAGCACAGCAGCTTCTTGGAGCTTAAGCGTTTTGTTCAGTGGCTGCGACCACTCAAGATCATTCCCACGGTAAACGTTGGTCGCTGGGCAGTGAGGAAGGCCATGGAGAAGCACTTTAGCGAGTGGCTTGGCAGTCACGCAAGCGTTTGAAAGAAATCATGTCACATATGTCTTATTTTATCCATCAAAAATTAAATGGAAAAAAAAAGGATTCAATAAGCCATTCTGTGCAAGGATAATATATTTGAAATACAGGATGTTGCAATTTTCATGTATATTTTTGTGTATTATTTTTATGTTCTCTGTCTAACAATAAAAGTTTTGAACTTCCACCTATGAATCCTGCTGAAATTTCATTTCTTTGTATATCTTTGTGATAGTAGATATGAGTCTAACAGTGTCAGATTTTAATACTATACCTCCGCACAGAGCACTTTGTGCACTTGCTTTTGAAGTGCCTCAAAGTTGCTGCGGAACCAGCCTTCTATGTCCAAATGACAAGACATTTTTAGACTCCCCAAATAAATATAATTTACCCAAAGGGATCAGTTATCACCTCATTTCCTCACGCCTCACTCAAAATGGAGGAAATGATTCATTAAACAGCAATTTGGCAGAATATGAGCAGCTTTAATGGGCAATTCAGGTTTCTATTTTAGCAGCACGTTGGCGGACAAAGTACACAAGTGAAAAAAAAATTATAAAATAGGGATATATATATATATATATATATATATATATATTTATATATATACGTACATACATGGTGTGTATTACGTAGACATACAGATATATGTGGTGTTTGTGTATTTCGATCACCTCTGTCTTGACTTGAGCGGCATCTTAGGAGGAGACTTGAACAAATAACCACATCATACCACAGTCACTTCGCGAACACCTGCAAGGGTGTAACATACACAATCATAATATTTTTGTATGAATGCATACTGGAAAAATTATGAATGCCTTTTTTGTCAATAAAAGATACACGATAAAATCTGCACCTCTCCTCGAGATTTGTGCATGTTGACAACTGGAACGTTTCAACAAAATTATCTCTTTAAATGTATTAGCCATCACTTAAAAATCACTTTAATATTAACTATTGTTTATATTATTGTCAGTCAAAAAGTGCTCACTTTGGTATGGTGAGATGTCAATCGTGTGGTCGATCCCTGCAACTATGTGAGGAGGTCCCACGTCACTGTAGGCCCCCACTGACGACAGTACAGCTACAAAGCAGGACAGCAGACATAGAGACTGTACATACATGGAAATGTATTGAAATGTTGATGTTCACATGACAGATGATAACGAAAAAAAATTCTTTATTGCTAGAGAAGAGCTGTCTGGCTTCCAAGCGACCAGGGGGCAGTATATTACAGCCGTACAGACGCTCGACAGCTGCTCCACCGTTTTGATTTTTATTCTTGGCGCTTGATAAACGGCCCAGTGTAATTTTTCAACTGTAAAAGTGACCACTGCTTTGATTAATGATTATTGCAAGGGGTATGTGTAAAGACATTTAAGATGGACTGATGAAAAGTAGGAAACTGTTCTGTGCAAATGGCTTGGGTAACTTACACATCTGTGAAGGCCCCATTACTGCTGAAAGGTACCTACAGGTTTTGCCATCAAGACAACGTCTTTTTCATGGACGCCCTGCTTATTTCAGCAAAAAATCAACCACACCATTATTACGCACGTGTTATTACAGCATGGCTTTGTAGTAAATGTGTATGTACTAGACTGGCCTGCCTGTAGTACAGACCTGCCTCCCATTGAAAACGTGGGGCGCGTTGTGAAGTGTCAAATACGACAATGGAGACCCCGGACTGTTGAACGGCTGAGGTTGCACATTAAGCAAGAATGGGAAAAAAAATTCCAACTACAAAGGTTCAACAATTAGTGTCCTCAGCTCTCACACGTTTATTGAATGTGAAAAGAAAAGCTATTGTAACACGGTAGCAAACAGGATCCTGTCCCAGATTTTTTTGGGAATGTGTTCCATCCATAAAATTCTATGTTGATGATTATTTGCTAATTAGTTTGAACATTAAATATATTGTCTTAGTAGTGTATGCAATTAAATACAGGTTGAACATGATTTGAAAATCATTATTTTTGTTTTTATTTGTTTTGTATTTGTTTAACATCCAACTTCATTAGAATTGGGGTTGTGTCATTAGCCCATCTATGGCTTTTTTGCATGGTGTGTTAGCATTAGGATAGCAGATTAAATTAAAGCTACGTAGTTTTGTCAATATTTTGTTGCAAGTCAAGGCAAAGGAAAAAAAAATGTTTTTAAATATATAAATTAGCCAAGCAACAGCTTGTGTCTTGAAAAACTCATGTCAGGTCATTTGTAATATTTTACCACTGTATTTAATCAAAAAAGTTAAATGTACCTGTACATTTTTTTTTCATTTTACATGATCTTTTTTATTTTCAATAAATAAATTGACAAATGATTCAATATAAAATGTTAAATATCTATGTACAATTGTTGATATTACACATACTTCTTTCATTATTCACAAAAAACAACTAATTAAAAAAATAACCTAATTGAAAAAAATACATTTTATGTGCATGGTGTAGGACAGTATGTGGTGCTACAAACTACTCAGCTCAGACAATAAATTCATGTTTAATACAAGAAAGTGTTTACATAAGCATTCTTCGGTTTGTATTTTTTTTTTGAACAACTATCTTGTCTTGACAATTTAAACTGGTTTAAATTATATGTTTGGTTAATTCTAGTATGCATCCAAATTCTTTCAAATAAATTAATGAGGACAACAGCATTTAACCCCACAAAGCATTTAAACCCCTAAAGAATATAAAAAAATAATCTTTTTTTTTTTTTTAAAGTAGCGCTAACATTTCTTTTGTCAACACGTCACTGATCAGAGATCCATGTGTCAAGTCGGATCAGTATTTGGGATTGAGTTTTAAAACAGCAAGACTGTCAGATGGATCGCACTTTGAGCACTTGAGCATGCGATTTTCTGTTGAAATTCTAAACAGACTGATTTAAAAAAAAAAAACAACTTGTGAGAATGAATGTGGCAACATGGAGTAAGTGTATTGTGTGGTTCACACTTGCCATTGTTTATAGCTGCCTTTTGTGATTGACACAATGATAAACACAAACAACTGTCTTTTGTTGACTATGTCATAATACATGTTCTATTTTTATACAATTAAACAGCAATTGTGTGTGTGCGTATGTGTGCAAGTATGTGTTAAAGGCACAATTTCGTGGCATTTCGAACAAGCTTTTTTTCATTTTATAGTTGAAAATGAGAAAAGCCAATTTATTTACTATTTCATTTTTTAAAAAAAATCATGGGGTAGTGGCTAAAATAAAATAATTGAATGTTTAATTTCTACTTATTGTGCTCAACATGGCCATAATTATTTATATGATCAATAAAATGCAATTTATTTACTTCATTTAATTTTCAACATGAATTACTTTAAGTTGTTTTTTTACTATTCTGAACTGTGCCAAATTGAGACAAAATTGTTATACATTAAAAAATGTTTTATTGGATTTTTCTTTAATTATTTAGAAATTATACCTAATTGGGCCATAATTGGATTGTAAAATATTTTTATTTTTGACATTTTTAGTTTATTTTTCCCAATTATAATGCCAAATAGGACAATAACTATATTCATATGATCAGTGAAATATAGTAAAGATGTTTCACTTTTTTTAATCTAGTCAGATTTATATTTATAATCACTTTTTTTAAAATGGAATTTTTTTCTTCATCGATCAAATGAGCTGGTTCACAAATGGGCGGCAATAATAAAAAAACTAAATTATAACAATGAGGGAGGTAGTTAATTATGGTATAGTCAGGAGAACCTGAACCATCACTGTGATTTTAAAATTGATTTGTTAGTACAATGTTATTATATTTTAATGCTTTTCGGTTCTGTTACAGGAGTGCTATGTAGAAAAAAATCCACATTCATTTTGAAATAAAAAATATTTTGCGTTAATGTGACCTGGCCATAACCTGTACAACTGCGTGAAAGCCTATTAGAACAACTGAACTGAATTTTGAATTAATAAGCGACAATTTAAATACTGTGAGATGAGTGAAGTTTGAATGTTATTGGTTAATTCACATCCCAGCCACAACCCTCTTATAGGGAATATGTTATATTCTCTCAGACGTTTGTTTACTTACTTTTTTGAAATATTTTTTTTTCTCCAATAGAGTTGTACAGGTTGATTACATTAATAGATTTGGAAATGTTTTTACTTTATTTTTTTCATATCACGAAAATCTTGCAATAGGACAGGGGTGTGTAGATTTTGTATATCCACTGTATGTATCATTTCTGATCATGTTACGGTTATGTTGTGGTGATCTGAATATGATCCACAAAGCTGACCATTTTCTTTCCATGTACACGCAGCATGGAAATATACTGTAGCATTTACAATACGTACTACATTTACCCACTTTTGGAGACACGAATGAACCTGAGGATGGTAGTATGAACTTTAAGATGCTATTTTGTCTTCAATTTGTAGCCGAATGCATGAACAGGATCGAAAGCACATTCTTGTGGCGGAAATGATGAGCGTGAAAATGAAGAGGTGCAGAGTATTCGGAAAAGGAAGTGGCAGCGACAAGTGCGGGAACAAAAGTTGAGTGGTAGTAGAAGAACATGCATATCTCACAATGCCTGCCGACAAAGATCCGATCAAATGTGACGCCATTGTTGTGAGGAAAAACCTGAAGAAGGGGGGGGGGGGGGGGGGTTTCACTAGCAACACGTGAAAGCGCAGTGCTACTATAAAACATTCCATTTCGGGCCCAATCAACACGTGCGCTAAAAAGTGCAGCACTTGCTCCCGCTGGGCCGGAATGATCCCTGAATGCTTCTTGGACTGCTCCATCCATCCCTGAAGAGACGGGAGTGGTGGTGGTCAGTTGAAATAGAGCTCCTTGGTGAGCATGGAGACCACGCAGGGGATCTGCTTCTTTTCGCTGAAGCGCGGGTCCTCGGACCACGACTCGAAGCTGGTGGCTACCATGTAGTTGACGCGCGTCAGGATCTGCATGATCTCCAGCTGCTTGCCGAACTCGTTGAGGACGTTGCACAGCGCCTGGACGAACCAGGAGCCACGCCCGGGGTTCCTCCACGAGTAGTAACCTGCCAAAGAGAACACCATCTAAAGATGGCAACTTGGAAAAAGCAGGTGTTTGGACACCAACTTAAAATAATACAAGGAGTCCCAAGCCCTAAGAAGTTTCGACTTTACAATGCCCGTCCGCCATTTTGTCTGGCTAATGCTTGTCCGTGTTTCTGCGCCGGGAGTATCTTCGCATTTTTCGCCCTCCTTTTTTGACATAATCGCCCCAAAGAAGAAAGCTGTGTCTTCTAGCAATGCTTCTGAAGCCAAAAGAAACTCCATTACCATGGAAACGAAGCTCAAGACCATAAAAAGATTGGAGGAAGGAGAGACAGCAACACCACCAAGGCTTCAATCGGTCGACCGTGGTGACAGTTATTAAAGACAAAGCCCGTATTTTAGCGCATGTGAAGGGTTCCGGTCCTATGTCGGATACAATGATCACAAAACAAGGTTCTTTGATACTTGTTGAGATGGAGAGGATTGAGGACCAGGTTCCTTCTTCTTCTCCTTCCACCTCTCAGCAGTAATTCTAAGTGCATCATCTTGTTTATTTCAATGTATTTGTTTTTTTTTTTTTATACAAAGTATATAGATGTAAATTCTGACTTTAACGGTGGAATCGGACCTAGGTCGAAATTTTAGTTAAGTTGCTACGATTGGAACGGATCTCAGTCGTAGACCGAGGACTCTCTGTAGAGAAAGAGTATAAAATTAGGTGGATGAGTGCAAGTCGATGTTTTTTTGACAGTTTTAGTTATATTGTACAGAAACATTTCTGAGTAGGTGATTGGCGATTTGTGAATCAGCAAGGTTTTACTTCCGTACGATCACTATCGGAACTATCGTAAGTGGTGGCGTACCTGGTACAGTGGAGTAGGCAAAGAGGAAATCAGCCTCGACGGGAATCTTATGTCTTGGATTGGCGTCTGTCTCAAGGGTGTCATTTGGTGGACCTGAATCTGTCTGGATGCCATCATCAAATTCAGAACCCCGACAGGCCTGGTAATGTAAATCCAACAAAAATCCAATGTAAACATCTCCCACGATGTATTCGATGTATTGTACGGACTTGGTAATGTGGGACCTACCTGGATGAAAAATAGTTTGGGCTTCCCCACCAAGCTTTTGCACATGTCCCCCCTGAACAGTGAGGTCATGGTCTTGATGGGCATGGCGCCATCCGTGCCGTAGATCATGCCCTCCTCGCCGTGGCTGAGCAGGATGCAGGCGAAACACGAGCTATCGCTGTGGTCTTCCTCCGAGGCTAACACACACACACACAAACACATTTCACTAGAATCCGTTTGGGATGATCCAAGCAATTTAGCGCTGCACATATTCCGGCAAGCTGCAACGGAAAACCTGTGACTCTGGATCGGGATTTGAGGCTCCACATATAATAGACTACACAGTACGCTGAATACGCGGTTCTCAAACGTCTCCGTTCTCGAACGAAAATTTTGAGATTTTTTTGCTTCTGTTTTCGAACAAAAACCGGAACTCCAACGCCTGCGACAAGACCCGGAAATAACATAACGCGCGGGGTCCAACCAGCTGACCCACGACGCGCGTTGTTATTGTGAATTTGAACGCACCGCGAAAAAAGCCAGAAATAACATAGTGCGCGTGCGGCCCGACCAGCTGATCCACGACGCTCGTTGTTATTGTGTATATCGCAGCCTCTGTACGCAGACGTGGGAAATATTGATTCGGTTTTTGAACCAATCGCTTCTCGGACTGCTTTCTGGAACGGATTGTGGTCAAGAACCAAGGTTGTACTGTATTATTATTCCAGTGCACCACAAAAACAAAGTACGATTGTCAAGAAAAGAGAACAGTAAGAAAAAAAAAGTATCAAAAGTAAATGTCTTAATCCCTCACCCTCCCGAAGGAGACGCTCCATCTTCTCGCAGGTCTGATCATTGTAGATGAAGACGTTGAAGCCCAGATTCTTGAAGCACTTGAACAGCTCGCCGGCATCGCGGTCCGTCCCATTGCGTACATTCATCCCTGACGGCGACACCGCTATGTTCATTCATAGGACTGGCTTTTTACGAAAAGGGCTCTTAGCGTTTATACCTGTTTTTTCGTCAAAGTTTTTGTTGTTGATGATGATGCACTTGCCCACTCGCCGGTGGTTCATCTTATACTGGAATGTTGGTGAGACAATTCTGTAATGGCTTTCAGAAGAGTAGTCCTGCTCCCACGTCTGGCCATCCTTATTCTTCTTGCTGAACGCAGACATAGAGTTGGGCAATTTTAAATATGCACTGCTTATACAACACATTTCTTCAAAAAGTGGAGACCCTGTGCTGATTAATATAATTTACTTTTTTTGGTGCGTGTGTGGCTACTACCATTACAGTGAAGACGTTATTACCTCAAGGCTACACTTACATTGCAGGAGATGGCATCTATTAAGCTGACATTAATAACATGTACAAAGAGAGCATGCTCTTTGCAGTGCATTGTATCTGGAACAAAAATCCACTAAACATTTGAGCCCGACCAGGAACTATGAATCACTAATGGATGGAGTGTAATAAAATGATGTGAACAATCTTTGTCAATTAAGTATTTTCCAATCTCGTTCATTCATTAAAATGCAGAATCGATATTGCTTTTTATGTGCTTTTTTAAAAATGTTTTTACAACAAATAAAGGCCTTAGTCCTGCTAGAATTCTGCCTCAGTTTAGTTGAGTCAACAAAATCTACTAGTTGCTATGCGGGGCGATAAAGTTAAAAAAAAAAAAAAAAAAAAAACATCCACACCAATAAAAAAAGTCAAAGAAACAAAAAGTTGTTCCTTGAAATATGAGTGACCCGAATCAGTAAAGCTTTTCCCTTTTTTTTTTTTTTTTTTTAATATAAACAGACTAATGAAAAGCATCAATTTTGCGGTGTTACAAGCTGTGTACTTCAACACATATTTCACAGCATTATATTATATATCCTCTGTAAAGAACTAGGATTATTCCTTGTATACTCATATGTTTGCATCATACTGCCCTCAAATTCCCAAGGGGAGCAGATCAATGTCCCTTGAACGGACGTAATAAATTTGATAAAGTTGCATTTAGTTATGCCGCTAATATAAGTGCTTATAAAGTACAATATCCTAGTTTTATTTATTTAAATGTTTGTTTTTAGAAAAAAAATAAAACCATTACAAAACGTGTTTTATTTGCCGGGGAGAGTGTAAATGGCACGCAATGTTTTGAGTTAGGAGTATGGTCACGTCATTAATTAAACTCTTATCTGAAGGCACCAATGTACAGCAAACTACTTTATAAAATTCAACCAAAATGAATAAATAAAAACATTTAAAAAACTGATTATTGAGTAAATTTGTGCAAATTTATCAATTCATCACAGTGAATAATTGCACAACACACACACACACAAAAAAAAAGCAAATTACTTACTCAGACACCAAAAAGTACATATACTTTCCAATAAAGCATTAACGTGATGGTCAAATTTGGTCACGGTAATCCACTCTAAACGTAAATCAAATCCTTACACATTGCAAAGTGTAGACGTCAAAATGGAGGTAGAAGTAGCGCGTTAATAATACGAAGATTAGCAGCAAATCGAGCGATATGTCCGTGTAGCTATTCCGGCGCGGCTGCCATGTTGGCATTCTTTGGCGGATCCATCCAGATGGGCGGCGTGTTCCAGAAGGGCCCGCTCACGGGGTCAACAAAGGCCTCGTTGCACGGCAAGCTCAAATTCTATTAAACGTGTGATTTGACGGCCTGCCCCCCCTCCCACCTCCAAATTGTGCCAACGTCCCGTACCAAACAAATGAGGGTGGGCAGCAAAGAGCGACGGTGGGCAGGGCGCAGCCGTGAAGAGGAGGGCGGCGAGCATCACGTGGCGTTCACTTACCTGGGTTCGTCATTTAGCGCTACACCACTCTGCATCTGCAAAAGCGTATGTTTCTCCAGGTGATTTTTGGGGGGCCGGGTGCTAGGATACTGACATGCTCTCTGTGCTGGATGAAGAACCTGACTGGGCCCCTGCGTGCCCACGGACCGAGGAGGGGGAGGGTGCGGCCGGAGAGGGAGGGGGGGGGTGGCTTGTTGTTAGCCACCCCACCCCGTACCCTCCTCCTCCTCCCTGAGTCAGCAACCTCTCCACCGCACCAGCTCTTTCTAAAGGCCTATTTTCCCGAGGGCCCCCCGAACCTCACGCCGCCGTGGCCACACAGGAGGTCAAAGGGGATAGCCCTCAGTTTTGACACGTAATAATTAATATTTATTATTCTGCTTGTTCTGAACTGAATCTTTTATACATTTTTAACATAGAAAATTGTCTCAGTGGAAGAACGTGCATTTGGGAACATTCAGTGGGCATCCATCCAACTTAATCCACCTCCTAAATAGAGTATTTTTGCCTTTTGTCCATGCTCTCGATGGACAGAAACACCTTTTCACTCTCAAGTAACAAAAGCAAAGAAATTAAAAAAAAACTACTGTGTGTGTGTATATATATATATATATATATATATATATATATATATATATAATGAATATTAATCAAATAACATGACAAAAACATGAACAAAAATACACAATACTCACAAGGGATCAAATGATTAGTGCAAATAGCTTACAGACACGTTTTGGCACATGATGAGTACAACCTCATTTTTGGTATGTACCAAATAATTTGCCCCGCGGTGTAAATCATTATCCGGCAAAGGTGGTCCTCGTATATTTAAATGTACCTGCGAATGTATAATGAGGTGATATGGATTTTACAATTCTCTCATAATAATTTCTTCGGATTACAGTTATTTAAATGACCTGTTTCGTCACCGCAAAATTAGCATCCCCGTTCCTCGTCTCCCCGAATGAAGTCACACAATGGATGAGGAATATTTTTTTGTGTGTCCGCTTACCCAAAGAGTAAAAACCTCCCCTTGCGGTCAGGTTTGGCGTCTGTTTCGTCCTTCGACATCTCCCCTTCACCTCCAAGTTGGGTCATCTCAGGTGGTTCCCCAGCCATCTGTTGTTAGCAACCTGTTAGCATCATTGGACCAAACTTTTCTGTGGTTATTCTTTTGTTGTTTTTTTTTTTTGCCGACAAGTGTACAAAAGCAGTGCTAAGTTTCACCAACTACACACTAATTGACATTCAAGCAGCAACGAAAAAAATAAGAGCGTTTTAAATGAAAGTGTTCCTACTCCAGCTTGCTAGCCAGTTACTTCCTGAGAAAAAGTTTGACATCACACTAATTTCGGAAGCTGTGGCTGTGTTGTCATAAACTTACTTTGCGTTGTTTTTTGTGGTATTACGCCAAGTCAGTCAAGTTATTTTTGTTGTTGTTGTTGTTTTAAAGCGTCGTTGTTCACCAGCGACGCGCATTTACTTCCTTAAAAACAACAGCTGGAAGTTTTACAGTCAAGTTTGTTGGGGAACTGTCCAAGAAATTTCAAGACGTCCATTACGTCACGGTGTTACGTAATGGACACCTCCCATAGCTGCACTTCCTAGTCGTACTGTGTACGTACGGCAGCCATATTGGGACGGTACTAAGTAGCATAGACAACCACAGTAAGTTATATAAACAAAGACGTTTTGTTTGGAAAAAAAAAAAATAATAGTCATTTTTTAAAATATTTTTTGTGAACTAATTTAACACAGGTACGGAAGCGTATTACTGCCACACCACAAAAAAGCAATAATACCCTTCCGTACACAGGTATGCCTTCTTGAGTTAATTTTTCAAGTTAGTGAGAATAATGCTACTGTACAATAACTATTTTTATTACAAATAAATTTGATTTTTTAAATTATAACATAGCCACTTCAAGACATAAAATAATTATCAGAAGAAAATTCTAATATATAATATAAGTACTTGGATTTTACTATTTAACCCTTTCCTGGCAGCGGTTCCAAATTTGCAACAGGTTTTATATAATCGAAAATTTTAAGTCCAAAGCATCATATTCTGAAAGTATCAGATTTTTCTCTCTGCAAAAAAGGGTTAACACATATATATGTAGTCAAATGGGAAACAAATATTTCTATATATTCATTGAAGTATGTGTTTCATTTCTTTGGACCTTGTGTTGCAAAAATGTATTGCCAATTTTGGAGACCTGTCCATGTTGCCCAACACATAAGTTAAGAAGAACGTATACATTGTATATAAATGCCTTGAAAAATACTCAAAACTGCATCAATCAAACAAGCCTTACGACATTTAAGATTATTTCCTTTAACATGAATACGTGCCCTATCTATAGCTATTGTTCAATGTGCAAGGCTGTGTCACTCAGTATGTGTCACAACAAGATTGACCTAATTGTCCAGCAAAGGATCATTACACACGTACATTGACATGTCCTGCAGACAGGGGGAGGGAATGGGGGTGGGGGGGTTGGTGTCCATCATGGGACACAGTGTCAAGTAAGAGACCGCAGTGGCACAGTCGCAGAACTAAGTTTACCACGAGCAGAGAAACACCCGGGAGACACTGCCTGTTAGTTGCCTGCGTCCTAAAGTTGTTTTTTTCCAGAAGTTTTCATTTTATTTTTCCAAAGTTTTCATTTTTTTTTTTAAGGACAAGAAAAAGGACTCACCATGCAGTCTTGTGCAAGGTGTGGGTTTGTGGTGTACCCGGCGGAGAAGATCAACTGCATAGACCAGGTATGACAAGCCAAGCCTCATTTGATTCTAGTTTAGTAGGAATATGTTGTTTTTATTTCTCTTTCTTTGCTTTTTTTTTGTAACCGATCTATTTCTCCTTCTTACTGACTTTCCTGTTTTGCGAGTGTTTTATGTGATCGTTATACCTCTATTAATCAATAATAAACTGTAAATAATGTATCTGTTTATTTTGTAATTTATGTGCATTTCCCCAATTTATTAGTATTTTAGTATTTATTTTATTTTTTATTTTCATTTATTGTAACTTAAATGAAGGCTGGTTATAAAAAAAAATATTTTAAAGTTGTGGTAAAATAGATATTGCTGAAAAAAAATCAGTGGGCAAACTGCGGCCCCTGGACCATACGCAGTCCATGATCCATGATAGCATGTTCTTTTCCAAGTATGAAAACAAATCAAGGCTTGGAGAAACTGTTTTAACAAATTAAAAGTATAACATATAATAATATAATCCATACACAAATAAAAATCTGGATGCTAAGTGTCAGATACAGGATGATGCTAGTGCAACCTGTGGGTCATGTCAGGTCTCCAACATATTTTTTTGCGTCGAGTCCAAAAACAAATAATACCTCAGTGAAAATGTTATAAAAAGCTCAAAAACAGAATATGTAATATTATAATGTACATGTAAATCAGACCTGGATGCCAATGGTCAGATACAGCCTGACACTAATGTTAATGCTAAATTTTGTGGCCTTGCCAACATTCAAAACTGTGCGTTTAACAGAGTTACTGTCCAAAATAATGAAAATAATATTTTATTTTCTTTGCTAGAACTGGCACAAAGCATGTTTTCACTGTGACGTCTGTAAAATGGTGCTGACGGCCAATAACTTTGTCAGCCACAAGAAGAGGCCCTACTGCTCAGTGTGAGTACTTTCGACCATTATCCGTTTTCTCCATTTTCGCACACAAAAAGTAAAGTACAAAGGTGTGAATTTCCTGCCCGCAGACATAACCCGCGGAACAACACCTTCACAAGCGTGTACGAGACACCCATCAACATCAACGCAAAGCAGCAGAGCAAGTCCAGCAGTGAGGTGAGATGATGTCGTGACTTTAGGACAAGGCTGGTTATTAGATGTAACCGCATTTAATTACAAAAGAAAAAAATAGGCGGTCAGATTATTATTATTTTTTTTTATATATTTGAAAAAAAAATCCCTCCTTTCTTTTCCGGGAAAGATGGCTGTGAGTCTATAGTGACCGCAGCGTTATGGAATGGAGAGTGCGCCTCGGGTTATTTCGGTGCTTCACCCTCACCCTGACCGGCCACCTAAAATTAAACCCCACAAAAAAGATCCCCGGCATCGCTTCCTGTTCTCCACCTGTTCCCGTCCGTTGGATCCCGTCTGTGTCTCAAAGTCTACTTGAGCCTCACGGCTTATATTAGCCGCAGGCTAGCGCGACAGTCAGCTACTGCGCTGAGAGTCTGAGGTCTTAACATGTTGATATCTGAGCTGGCTGTTGACTCATGACCAAATCTTGCTTTCGCATGCATGTCCCAGCTTCATTTTTTTGTTTGCTTTCAACATACAACTTGTTTTATCCTTTTACCCCTTTTTTTAATAACTGAAAGACTATAAGGGTAAAAGAATAAAACTTGGGTTTTCCTGCGGATTTTGTGGTCATCTATCACATGTGAAATTCATTTCACTGCTTACCAAAGTTACTTTTAATTTACATCATAATAAATGAGGACCCAGTTCACAACCCTGTGAGACGCCACTCGAAATTCAGCATCATATTGCAAAAAGATGAGCATCAAATACAGACCCTTGTGGGACGCCACAAATGTTTCATGACTTCACGCTGAATCTGCAACATGAAGTCCCTGAATCAAGACATACAGTTTCAAATCATGATGTTGTAAAACCTCCAGACTTTGTTCATCAGCGTAGGCACGTGTCCAGTGTTGCGCTTGTGCAAACGTGTTGCTGGTCTTGGCTTTAACGTTTTGTGGTCTATGTGCACTTGTAGCTGAAGTACCGTGAGGAGGGGGATCGTTTTATGTCCACCTTCCAGTATGACATGAAGTCCACGGAGTTGGAGAGGGCCCATCTAGCCAATCAGATGGCAAGCCAGGTGAGCTCCCAAGTCGAGCAACTGGCCTAAAAAAGGGAGTTCCGGTCAAATTTGAATTTTTGCCCTCAGTCCTCTGAAATAAGTGTCATTGATACCCTTTTCTACAACCGAATCTTATGACTTTTATCATCTTTGCGGAAAAATGTAGCAACGCCGAATGTCTTTTGAATGTCTTTGGACCCATACAGGCCTTCAAGTCTCAGTCCGGGTTTTCTCAGCAGCAGACGTGGTACTCGGGCATGGTCACCAACCAGGAGATGGTGACCGTGTCTCAAGCTCAGACGAACATCAGTGACGTGAGTGAAGAAACAAAGTGCAAATACTTTGTGACTGTAGTTCAATTTTCTGTTTTTCTTTCATCAAAATGGGTTCTCCATACACGTAATTAATAGTAAAGACTTTTACATTTTAAGGAGTTAAATCGGTACTTATACTTTCAGCCTTTTTTTTTTCTTACAGTACAAATTGTGAGTATTTTTGCCACGTGTGATAACAGGTAAAATACACGGAGGAATACGAGCAGTCCAAAGGGAAAGGCAGCTTCCCGGCCCTGATCACACCAGGATACCAGGTGGCCAAAAATGCCAACACGTTGGCAAGCAACGTAAGAGAACCTTTGCCAAAATTGCTGCATCATTTTGTGCCCATAGTGAGTTTTTTGTCTTCCACCCCCAAAAGCTTGAATACAAAAAAGGGCACGAGGAAAGAGTTTCAAAGTATACCGTCTTTGTGGACCCCCCGGAGGTGGTCCTGGCTAAGAGACAAGGACAGATTGTCAGCGATGTGAGTTTTAGTCATTAACTTTCATTATTAATACACACTTAGCATGAAAATACTGCAAAGGTGTGCCATGATGCTGATGTGATATTTTTGATGCAGTACGCCTACACGGAGGAGTACGAGCAGCGCAAAGGCAAAGGAAGTTTCCCTGCACATCTTACACCCGGATACAAGATGTCGAAAAAGGCCTCCGAACAGGCCAGCAACGTAAGCATGGAAAACGCTTGCTGTTACTGCGGAGAGGAAGTAATCAAGTACAAATTATGTCTTGCAGCACTTTAGTAGAATTTTCAGGCATCTGTATTTTACTTGGGTGTTCATTTTTCAGATTTTTTCCTTTTTTTTTTACCCCTCCCTTTTGAAAATGGACATTGGTACTTTCTACTCCTCATTTTGTCAAAATGGGCCTTTTTTTAAACACCCGCAGAGGATGATGTGACCTAAAAAAAGGCGCTGAATAAGTACACAGTACTCGTACTCTTCCCGCTAATACATTTGTGATCAAATATTGACAGTTAAGGGCTTTCTCTGTGTTTTATGGCAGATCAAGTATCGGCACGTGTACGAGCAGGAGATAAGGGGCAAAGCCAGCGCCGACGCCGCTGCGGCAGAAATGGTCCACGCCAGGGAGAATGCAGAGAACTTCAGCCAGGTCATTCATTTTTTTCCTCGCATCTTGCAAGTCCATCCAATATTTCCAAGAGATAAAACCAGGAAAGCAATTTTTCAGCATTTATTAGAATGTTGATATCCAGGTTAAGGGCAATGAACTAGTATTCTTTTTGTGCTCACTATTAAGACATTTCCGCATCTTACTATAGTATCAACATTTTTTTTTTTTTTTAATCCATGACTGGCTTGGTTACTATGTGGATTAATTCTGCACACTAGTTGGACAACTTTAAAATAGAAGGACATTTTATTATTATTATTACTAGGATGTTACTAGTGAGGTAAAACTACTAGTGGGCATTTTGGTGCTAACTAGCAGGGTCCAGAAAGCTGCAAGGGAGTGAGACCTGAATGCAAAGTGGGGCTCATAGTGTTAATAGTGGAGCGCATCCATCCATCCATTTTCTTAGCCGCTCATCCTCACAAGAGTCGCGGGAGTGCTGGAGCCTATCCCAGCTGGGTACACCCTGAACTGGTCGCCAGCCAATCGCAGGGCACATGGAGACAAACAGCCGCACTCACAATCACACCTAGGCGCAATTTAGACTGTCCAATTAATATTGCATGTTTTGGGGATGTGGGAGGAAACCGGAGTGCCCGGAGAAAACCCACGCAGGCACGGGGAGAACATGCAAACTCCACACAGGCGGGTCCGGGATCAAACCCGGTACCTCAGAACTGTGAGACCAATGCTTTCCAGCTGATCCACCGTGCCTAGTGGAGCACAGTTAAGGTTTATTATTACATGCTAGTGGGAAATAAGTGGCACTTTCTTACTAGTGAGCTGCAAAGTTCTTTGTTCTAAAATTAAAGAATAGGAAAGTTGTGCGTCTTGATTTATGTTCGGCGCGTTTCGTCACGAAGTGCACTTTCTGTAGATTGCCTACACCGAAGCATACGAGCAACAGCGGGGCAAAGGAAGCTTTCCTGCCATGATAACGCCCGGTTATCATCTAGCGAAGAAGGCTCAAGAAAACGCAAGTGATGTGAGTATAAAACAAGATATTGGTTTTGTATTTTTGGTCACGGGAAACATTTGGACGGCAGAGATCTGCTAAAATGTCCCTTCCTTTCTGTTTTTCTTCCAGCTGAAGTACAGAAAAGACTTAAATAAGATGAAGGGCACGTCTCATTTCCACAGCCTGACCTCCGAGGAGAACCTGGCCTTGATGAACGCGCGGAAGATCAACAAGCTAGTCAGCGAGGTGAGGCGATCGCTTGGCGTGATGCCACGGCATAAGGCACCGCCCCAGCAAAAGAAGATCTTTAGCATCTCTGACACGTCGCATCCATGATGTCACCGCACGAGCTCGAAGATCTTTTCAGAACCGTTAGCTTATTATGTGGTGGCCGGTCACTTTATATTTAGACAGATCAATGTTTTAGTAGAAAAATCCAGTCTAAACACCTTGCAATTATATTAAATATACCTTTTACAAAAGAAACGCAGACCTTTGCCTATCATGATCAATTAGGACTAACATTTGAGAACCACTGTTCTAGATACAAACATGTTTTTGCTGCACTGATCAACAGGTAGAGTATAAGAAGGACTTGGAGAACAGCAAAGGCCACAGTATCAATTTCTGCGAGACTCCCCAGTTTCAAAATGCTACCAAGGTAGCCAAATTCACCAGTGATGTAAGTCTTGAACATTGTGTCATATGAACCTGCCAAAAACTATACCTTGACTGTGGCAATAGAAGGGATAACATGTGGTTTTTATCTCTCCGTGTTCTATAAAAGAACAAATACAAAGAGAAGTACACCACCGACATGAAGGGCCACTACGAAGGATCGGGAATCGACAAGAAGACCATGCACGCCATGAAAGCCCGGATGCTGGCCAGTGACGTAAGCCTTGACATTTACTGAGCACAAACTAGAGGTGGGACGAAGTCACACGCGTCTCAAATCTTAACACTCAAGTTTCAAGCAAATACCAAAGTATTGTCGCATACTCAAACACACCAAATCAATTCAACACTAAATTTAAATCAAGTTATAACTTGGGTTTACAAGTTCTTGCTCAGTACAACAGATATATAGTCCTAATTTTTAGTTAACACATTCAAAACAAACAATTTTTTTCTCAGTTTAACGCAAAACTGACCTGAAGCTCAGTAGTTTGACCAGCCATCGGTTAGCTCAATTGTAAAATCACTGTCGCTTACGTATCTTTTTGGGTTTTGTACAGCTAGGAATGAAGTTAGATGTTGTCATTGTTCTCTGGTATCTTTGCATATTGCCATTCTTTTTTGTTGAAAAAGATTGCTTGAATATAATCTTAAACTTTGGTGCTATCTGCACCCTACATCATAACATGCTAGTAGGGTTTCTTTTGGGAAAACAACAACAAATAAAGTCCCAAGTCCTAATATCTCCAATTTAAGTCCGACTCAAGTCAAGTCATGCGACTCGAGTCACCAACCTCACATGGTTTCTCGTCTGTGATCCAGATTTCATATAAACAAGGTCACGATCAAGATCAGGGCGAATACACCTACCAAGCCACACTGACACCAGGCTACCGTAGCCAAAGGAAGCTGGATCCACTCAAAGATGTGAGTTCTGCACAGTCTGATCACAATACTCAAAGAGGAAGTGTCTTAACTGAGAAAATAGGTCAGTGAAATGGCTTTTGTGTTTCCAACTTGTAGAAGAACTACAGGCAGCACATTGACCAAGTCAAGTACAGCGCAGTGGCCGACACGCCGGAGATCCTCCTGGCAAGGAAAAACGCTCATCTTATCAGCAATGTGAGTCCAGCGCATTACCTCAAAGCCGTGGTTGTAGACCACCAAATCATTTTTTAAACAGTTCTGTGATGATATCACAATCAATCAATCAATCACAATCTAGGCATGTGTACACTATGCTGAGTTTACATCACTTGTAAACATGGGACGACTGGTAGAAAATACTGATTTAATAGATGGATAAATTGCGTTACCAAGCTTGATCATAGAAGAAATTAAACTTAAGCATCAAGCTTCCACTGTAAATAATGATTTTTGTGAAAACCTTTTTCACGGTCACCATCCAGCTAAATTACAAAGCGGACTACGAGAAGACTAAGCATCTGTACACGCTCCACGAGGACTTACCCCAAATCAAAAAGGCCAAAGACAACGCAGCCTTGTGCAGTGATGTAAGTAAGCACCCATTTTCTCAATTTTCATCCATATTTATCGGTCCGCTCACATTTCACACCACCCTCAATCTAGATTAAATATAAGGAGGAGTGGGAGAAGACCAAATCCAAAGCCTGCGACATCGGAGTGGACGACCTCAGCGTCAAGGCGGCAAAGGCTTCCCGAGACCTCGCCAGCGACGTGAGGAAAAACAACATAACCGGAATATTTATCACACAAGACAAGTCACAATAGGCATGATATGTTACAGCTTAAATACAAAGAAAACTACCTGAAGAACAAGGAACTGGCCGTGGGAGTCAACGTGAGCGACTCCAAGACTCTACATTCGCTTCAGGTGGCCAAGATGCACAGCGACGTAAGTCTTTTCGAGCAACCATTTGCACAACTGTATTGGACTTCACTCATACTTTAGAGTTTCTATTGCAGATTGCGTACAAGAAGGGCTCCAAGGAGAACCGGGCTAAGTACAGCCTGTCGATGGACATGGTCAACCTAAGTCATGCCAAAAAGGCCCAAGCTCTGGCCAGTGACCTGGAATATCGCACTAGGCTGCACGACTACACCGTCATGGCTGACGACATCAAGGTCCAGCAGGCCAAAAAGGCGTATTCCCTGCAGAGTGAGGTGAGAAATTGAAATAAGATCCTAAAATGAGAGTTAAACTAACAAAAATCACACTTTATAATGCAGACATGGTCCATAGAAATGTATAATTTGTGGCATTTGAATTCATTTTGCTAGTGAGTTTGCTCACCCAACCATCTCAACTCGTAAGTCTAGGTACTTCCATATTTGTTTTTTCTCACCTTGACATTTAATACTTACTATTAAAACATTTTGGAAAATTTGATGCTTTCAACCTTGTGGGAACCATTTTTCAGTCGAATTGCACCCCAGCACACAAAGCAAAGTCCATTGCTATGGCCGAATGGGTTTTATGTAGAAGATAGTGAATCCCATCAGACCTTCGAAATCACAATTTTTTTTTTTATTAACAGACCAATGAGTTTTGTTGTCTTCTGCTCATCAGAACCAGTATCGCTCAGATCTGAACTGGATGAAAGGAGTGAGCTGGGAGACCGAGGGGTGCCTCAACATCACCCAAGCCAAGAAAGCCGGAGATCTGCTCAGTGATGTCAGTTCTCGGTCATACCTTTAATCGAGTTCTGGATTAGGTGACAAAAATGTATTACGTGCATTTTTCACCCTTTTGCAGAACAAATATCGTCAGAAGGTGGATCGCATCAAGTTCACCCAAGTGGCCGACAATCTGTTCATCAAACACGCCAAGAAGAGCCAGGAACTGCAGAGCGACGTAAGTTCATCGTGATGAAGGCATACTTGAATTGCTCTTGCTCACCGTTGGTCAATAAAATTGTGGTTTTTAGTTGGCGTACAAGGCAAATACAGAACAGATGATCCACAAGTACACCATGACGCAGGATGAGCCCCTGTTCAGACAAGCGAAGGCAAACGCTGAGCTTCTCAGTGGGGTGAGTGTGTTGATCATACCAGATCTTCGACCACTGACAACAAAAGGCCATGTTTTTGGACCGGAACAGTTGATGTAAGGTAGTGGGTTTACTGTAGTATTTTGTTTCCTGCTGTCACTCGGCTTCACTTTAGTATTCCATCCCCACCAATTATGTTTCGAAGAACGTGTTTGCCTCAACTGAAGAGAGATGTAATTTATTGAACTTGAAAGAAATCAGATTAAGAAGTCAGTTGTTTAAGGTGCTTTAGACTTGTACCTGTCTTAAAGACAAAGCCAGTCATTCAGTTTGAGCTTTCCTCTTGTGTTCAAATGCAAACCCCCCATCTCTCACCCGCTACTATCTCCTTTTCTTCCAGAAAGTCTACAAAAGTCAATGGGAGAAACAGCGGGAAAAGGGCTTTGAGCTGCGATTGGACTCACTTTCCATTCTCACGGCCAGAGCTAAGAGAGACCTGGCCAGTGATGTGAGTTTTTTCCTCAAGAATTGCGGACCCTCGTACCTCGATCCAGGACCTTGTATTTGTTTGGTTTTTTGTATCTGAATGTTTTCCATCGTAAAATATCTACCTTGTTAATGAAGTTACTTGCAAAGCTATCTTACCTACTTTCCGATCTAGCTTTTAATAGCTCTAACTAGCTACTTACATCTACAAATAGGTAACAAACGCTTGAAATACCTAACGGAAGTTATACAAGTAACTGTTCGTAGAACATGAACATGTTGTGAACCTTGGATGATTTTTTTTTTTTTTGGTTGCATCGTCAAAATTACCAGTCGCTGGTCAGGCTGGCACGGGGGTGCGCTGACAAATTATCAACAATGCCACGTCAGATCCGTCCTATTCAAACTGTGGATTCTTCAAGCTCCCACGCCATATTATGAGTTCTGAGTGTCCGCTTAAATTGAACACTGAGTTTTATAGTTCGAATCTAGTTCAATAAAGGCTCGCATAAGAACCCACCATCTTGGTACCTTGCAGGTCAAATACAAAGAGCAGTATGAGAAAAACAAAGGCAAGGTGATCGGAATCAAGTCGGTCAGCGACGACTCTCAGATGGCTCACTCGGCCTTGGCCACAAAACTGCAGAGCGGACGCGACTACAAGAAGAACTATGAGGACACCAAGACCCAATTCAAGTGAGCCCCTCAACTGTAATTAGTGAAATAATTTGATGCTTAGTAATTAGTGATTAGTTCCCAAAGTGTAATGACTTTTTGATGTGTTCTGTTCCTGCACCAAATGTTCTCCGGTGAAAGTTAGCTCAAAGGGAAACACTGTGTCCAATACAAAAGATAATCACTTGAATATTTGCTATCCCCCCCCAAATGGGATGATGCTTTTCCTGTTCTGATTTATAAACAGCAGATGTTTATATCGTCAAATGACACTACAACGTGGAAGTCCATCTTCTCTCCAGGGTTTCTCTGGACATGCTGAACATCAGTCAGGCTAAGAAGGCCCAAGACTTGGCAGCTGACTACAACTACAGAACATTCCTTCATGAGTACACCACGCTGCCAACTGACATGAACGTTGCCTGGGCAAAGAAGGCCTACGGACTCCAGAGCGACGTCAGTGCTACGAATAAAAACGCTAGTGATTATTGTTTCATCAACGATTGTAGAAAACTGCATTAATGTGTGTCTCTTTAGAAACTGTACCGATCCGATCTGAACTGGATGAAGGGCGTTGGATGGGAGGCCTCCAAGTCCTTGGATGTCCAGCAGGCCAAAAAAGCAGGAGAACTTGTTAGCGAGGTAATGTAACCCAGAATGTATTGCAAGTTACCTGATGTGATTCCTTTGAATAGGATTGTTGTCCTGACATGCAGTACTAAAAGGCTAGTTCTTGACCACTGGAAGAAACGTGGAAATGAAGAAACGTGAACTGTACTGTTAAGCAACTACAGCTAAGAAAATTATGAGTGAAGGCACAAACTGACACTCACTTGGGTCAGAATTTATTTAAAGTGCTGGGGATCGTTCATAAATTCTTGAAACTAGGTTATTTCCCATGTTTATGAGGATCTTTAAGAACTTTACCAACTTTACCTGGGTGCATAATAACACTTCTTCAAATGATGCATTTTAGGTACAGTGGCAGGTACTTTTGGAAATACAGTCGACGCAAGGGGCTGCATTACACTAATTTCATGACACTCTTTCACCCAAGATCTATTTTATTGGTGCTTTTTTTTCCTCCCCTAAAGATAGCATTGAGCATCAAATGCGACAAACAAATACATGCTGAAAGACATATCTATGGGATAGATAGACGACCGATTGGCCAACCGATGGATAGTTAAAATAAATAAACAAATTCCGCCATGAAAATAGCAATGGTGGTTTTCAGAGCCGAGAATTTTGACAATCAAAAACACAACCAAATGCCCAAAGTCATGTGTCAAACCCCTTCACCCCTTTAGAAAAAATACCGCCAGGATGTGAGCGCCCTGAAGTTTACGAGTGTTGAGGACACACCAGAGATGGTTCAGGCTAAACTCAGCAACAAACTGGCTATTGATGTGAGTATTTCTCACCTCGGAGTTGATGGAATGTATGTGACTACTAAAGTTGCTAAAGTGAAATGGCGTTTGTTTGTTGTCTTGACAGAGGTTGTACAGAGAGAAGGGAGAAAACATGAAGCACAACTACACCCTCAATGAGGAGCTGCCCGAGTTTTTGCAGGCCAAGATCAACGCCATGAACCTGAGTGAGGTAAATGGACGCCTACATCCATTCCGTTTTGTCTTTTTCGGAATTTTACAAGTTTAAACTGTTCGATTTCAGAGTCGTTACAAGGAATCTTGGACTAAAATACGTGACGGCGGATACAAACTGCGTCTTGATGCTATTCCTTTCCAGTCAGCCAAAGCGTCTGCTGACATCCTCAGTGATGTGAGTCATCTAGAACCAGTGGTCTGGTCCTGTGATGATAAACTGATTGAAGTCTTTTGACATCTGGTTAAAATCTTCAAAATTGTCAGAAACTCGCCAACGTACACTATAAAATGGCATATTTGTGTCGCTTCAGCAAAAATACAAAGAGGAGTTTGAGAAGACCAAAGGGAAGATGATTGGACTGAAAGGGCTGCAAGACGACATCAACATGGCTCACTCCATTTACGCCAACAAGCTGCAAAGCGACGTGGGTGTTTTCTCTCTTTTATCAAATTTGCAAACACTACCATACTATTTTAGATTATATTTTTTTGAACCCCACAATGCAGATTAATTACAAGAAAGAGTCGGCTAGCCAGCTATCCAAGCTCCACCTGCCCATGGACATGATGGATGTGGTCCATGCCAAGAAGGCCCAGTCTCTGGTCAGCGACCAGGACTACAGGCTCACTTTGCATCAGTACACCTCTCTGCCGGATGACATGAAGCTGCAGGCGGCCAGGAAAGCCTACGCTCTGCAGAGCGAAGTATGCCACACTTCACCCTTAGAAGGCATTCAGAGTGACATTCTCACAAAGGCTACAAGATATGACATTATTCTTTATGTTACAGAGGATATATCGCTCTGACCTGAATTACCTGCGGGGTGCCGCATGGATTGCTACTGGGGCTCTGCAAATTGAAGGCTCTAGGAAGGCTACTGATCTTATCAGTGATGTAAGACAGATCATTCTTCTTTGACCTACATACCCATCGATTGACCTAGCCGCTTATCTTTCTACAAACCTTCCTACCAATCTGCCTAAAAATGTTTTGTTTCATCAGTGATTGTGAAGCGTAGCTAAGATAATTTTTAATACGTGTCCTGCCTCAGAAAAAGTATCGTCAGCAGCCATACAACTTCAAGCACACGTCCGTGGCAGACTCCCCTGACATGGTCCATGCCAAATTCAGTGGACTGATCACAAATGAGGTGAATGTAGTGTCATTTTCCCCTCAACGTGATTATACTGACATTGACGGAATTTACCTCTTTCCTAGCGTCTATACAAAGAGAAAGGGGTGAGCGACCAGCACAACTACACCATTACGGCCGAGAGACCGGAGATCACTCAAGCAAAGATCAACGCGGCTAACTTTAGTGAGGTATGACCGCCTTAAGCGGACCATGACTTGTTTTCTTCAGTGGTGATTTTAAAACACATGGTTGTTTCTTCAGATAAGATACAGGGACTCCTGGAACACTCTTAGGGCTCAGGGCTATAAGCTGACCATGCAGGACATCCCATTCCAGGCGGCCAAGAGTTCCACGGGCATTGCCAGTGATGTAAGATTACTATGACAGATAGAGACGAAAGTCTACTTACAAACATACCAGTTACCCAAATTACGAAAATCAGACTAGTGTTAGCAAATTAGTGTTGGTAAGATTACAGTTACCGGAATCATATTTTGTATCTTGTTCTCCGCAGTACAAGTACAAACACAACCACCTGATGGAAAAAGGCAAACACATCGGCGCCCAAAGTGTTTCAGACGACACATACCTGCTGCACTACATGCAGGCAAACAGGCTGGCCAGCGATCAAGAGTACCGCAAGGACGCGCTGACGTCTAGCGGACGCTACCACCTGACGCCCGACATGGTTCACTTAGTCACGGCCAAGAACGCCCAGGCCCTGGCTAGCGAGCAGGACTACAGGAAGAGGCTTCACGAGTACACGGTCCTTCCCGATGACATGAAGGTCAATTGGGCCAAAAAAGCCTACAACCTGCAGAGTGAGGTGAGCCAAGGTGGCCTAGAGCCAAAGAACGCAACAAGTGATCTGAAAGCTCACTTGAGTGATTTCACCTGTTCCCGTCTAGACCCTGTACAAGTCAGACCTGAACTTCATGAAGGGCGTGGCATGGGATGGCGTGGGGGCACCGCAGCTGGAGTCGGCCAAGAAAGCTGGAAAGCTTGTTAGTGACGTAAGTCCCCTTTCAATTACAATTATATTGATTATTAGGACTACAAGATGTGTAAACAAAATAAGTCACTTTTAGAAAGAGAAAGAACTCCCTTCTGGAAGTACAAAAATGACTGTTGATGCAGAAAATAAAACTTGGGAGTAGACCACAGGAAGCCGGATCGGGATGAGCTTGGCCAATGTACGATCAGAATTAGCTTTCCTGAAAAACACTTACCTGAACAAAGCAGTTCCACAGCAACGTAGAAAACATAGGAGTGTATTTCTACCCTGCTACCCAGTTAGCTACGTAGCCCTCTACATAGCTACCTAGCAACCCATCTAGCCCTAAAAGATCGTATTTCAAAACTACAAATTGTTCGACCAATGCCACCACATAATTCTGTCTAAGGAAAGTTCGCTACCCGATGTTGGCATACAATGCGCAATTAGCATGGTTGCTATGGTAATTATAAACCTTCAAACAGCTCCTACCTTAACACACACGGAGCAGCAAGACGTTACAAAAGGGAGCATACAACAATATTTACATGCTTGCTCTTTCTGCACTGTGGGAACAACAACTACTCCAGTACTGCAGCTTTGTAGGGTACCGTCTGTGCCTCTTCTTCTACCTCTTATTTACACTCCATCTCTTCCAATCTAGCTCAGTCCTGCCCCGCATGTCACAGTACAAAGTGGTAGCACACTGAAGGCCCGCAACTAAATTTAAACCTCCAAGTATAGGACATTTTAAAAACAAATCTGCGATACAGTGGGGTAAAACTGCACTAATAATGTATATATTTTTGTGTCATGTCATCATGCAGAAGCGATACCGCCAACTGCCGGACAGCCTGAAGTTCACCTCGGTGACGGACTCCCCCGACATGGTCCACGCCAAGGCCAGCTATCAACAATGTAGCGAGGTAACGTGAAGAAAATTGAACCGTTCATGCTAATATTTTTAGATTTTTCCACCTTCTGACGCACGATTTCGGGTCTCTGTCCAGAGGCTCTACAAATCGGGCAGGAACGACGACATGAACAAGTACACCTTACACCCAGATGACCCCGACTTCATCCGAGCCAGGATGAACGCCCAGCACATAAGTGACGTAAGACAGACTAAAAACGGAGTGACATTTAATTATTTGACCACGGAGAAAAAGTATAGAGAAAGTCAAATTAGGTTAGCCTGTGAAGGTTATGGTGCATTTTATGTCGATCCAGAAATTCCAACCAAAAAAATAGGTTGTTGCATGGATTATTAGAAATGTGACACTTCAGGGTTTTGTTGTCTCCATTGCAGAAAGTGTACAAGGCCTCTGGGGAGCAGCTGAAGACGCTAGGCTACGACTTGAGGCTTGACGCCATCCCTTTCCAAACGGCAAAGGCCTCCAGGAAAATTGCCAGCGACGTGAGCGTTGCCCCACTCTTCTTGGAAATGGACAGGAAAGAAAGTATTCCCACAGGACTACAGAATTATCTAATCTTGTCTAGGTGCTCTACAAGGACTCTCACTTGCGCGAGAAGGGGCGGCAGGTGGGGCTGCGCTGCGTCGAGGACGACCCCAAAATGGTGCACTCGCTGGCGGCCAGCAAGCTCCAGAGCAACCTGGAGTACAAGCGGCAGTCCAAGGAGGAGCGCTCCAACTACAAGATCCACGCCGACCAGCCCGAGTTCCTCCTGGCCAAGAAGAGCCAAGCGCAGGCCAGCGACCTGGCATACCGGAGCAAGCTGCACGACTACACGTGCGATCCAGAGCAGCTCCACGTCAAGCACGCCAAGCAGGCCTACAAGCTGCAGAGCGACGTAAGACATCCCCGACTCGTCCGAGTGCATTCTCGGTCTTTCTGGTTGGTGTTTTGCAACCATTTGTTGAACCAACATGGCACAACACCAAACTGTAATGCCAGGAAAAGTATATTTCTTGAGAAAATGGTCATCTCGAAATTTACTCACAAATTGACTTCATGTGAAATCTGGTTTTAAATAGTTAAACACAAAGTTGCTAATGCTAATTCACATGGCATAGAATTGTTATACCGGTCACTAAATGTTGCTAGCATGGATAGATAAAGATTAAATATTGGTCGTAAATATGACGTGTATTCCGGTCATGATCATGGTAAAATCCGGAAAGGTTGAATATAGGCAACTGGACTCATAACTTTAGAAGCTTTATAATGCTAATTGCCTCTATTTAGTTTTCCGCGGGGCTACCAACTATCATGACAACTACTGTACCGTAGCCTTTGTTTGGAACTTGAGCTGCCGCTGTGACGGTCGTCGCAGGTGAACTACAAGTCGGATCTGAACCGGATGAGGGGAGCGGGCTGGACCCCTCCCGGGTCCCACAAGGCCGAGCTGGCCCGCCGGGCTGCCGAGCTGGGTCTGGCTGAGGGCGTGACCACCGATGAGGCCATCGCCAAGTACCAGCGCTTGATCATGGTGAGACCAAATCCCTAAAATCTATCAATCCATCCGTACGGTATCAACAATACATTATCGATATGTTGCAACATCTGAAATTGAAAATGACAAAATTAGACAACAATCCACACTCTTGGGAAATTGCATTTGCATAAAACAGTTCATAAAGAGTTGGACACAAATGGCCATCAGAGAGCTCGAAGGGTTAAAAATGAGACAATCAACCCAACAACTTTTGCAGCTTCACTACCAGCAGCGTATGGAGGAGCAACAGCAACAACAGCAGCAACAGGAGGAGCATACGTCCGAGCACACGGAGACCAGCGAGGACCTTCGGAAAGGAGTCAACATGGACGCCACGGAAGTGCTTCACGTCAACAGGACCAAGACCTACCAAACCGTGCAGAAAAAGACCACCACTACGACCACCACCAGCAGCAGTAGCAACAGCGCCTCCTTCAGATCCATGGAGAAGAAATCCAGCGGTACCTCGTCGGCTGGCCGGCACGGCAGTCTCAAGACCGCCAGCGCCGTAAAAGATGCTTAGAAGATTTGGAGAGTACGGACGGCCACACTGAACTGAACTGAACTGAACGAAGGATGCAAGCATGTTGAATGAAGACGGGATTTGTTATGTTATGAAAAAAAAAATGGTTCTTGACACAATGGCGTTTTTATCTATTTTTTTTAAAAAAATGGGGTGCTATCCAATTAGGCTACAATTACTGAAAGGTGTTTGAGCATTTATTCAGTGTTTTAATGTAAAATAAAACTGCTCGCAAGATTTTAATGTAACGTAAAAAATAGTCAGAGAGAATGCGTAGCCACCATTGCTAAAATAGCGGCGCGACCAATGCCAAGCTAGCACTAGCACTGTAAACAAACAGACATTGCCCATGGCTAAGCATGACTATATCGTAATACGGGGAGTCCTCGGTCTACGACTGAGATCCGTTCCCAGAGTAGCGACTTAACTCGAATTTCCGCCTGAGTCGGATTCCGCAATTAAAGTCAGAATACTTTGTACAAAAAAAAACAAATACATTGAAATAAACAAGATGATGTTCTTAGCATTACTTTAAGTCGGGACCGTCTTAACCCGAGGACTCTCTGTAGAGTGTTACTGTGACATGAAAGGATGTTCGGATGAACCACTACTTTGTATTGAATGCTGGATCGGGCGGGGCACTCAAGCACTTGCCCCACATGTAAAACCGCCACTGTGTTGGAAGCGAAAAGAATTGTGGGATTGAACAAAGCGCACACGTGGATTGTAATATGATTTTACTAGTAATGCATGAAACATTTGTGTTTTCAGGAAGGAAGGCACAGCTGGAGGTGGCCATTCAAACATTTTTTTTTTTTTTTTTTTTTAAAGAGAAGCAGACATATTTGACACTTTATGTTTGGGGGATGACGTTTTCTCATTTTTGGAACGAGCAATCAAGTCTTTTAGTCTGGCAGGTTCAGCTTTTGCCACACAAAAACTCAAAGCTGGGCTTGGAGTAAAGGCTCCATTTCACTGCTTTCAAAATAAATATCTATTTTTTTTCTTTGAGCAGATTTGCTTTTGTGTCTTTTATTGTCCACATTTAGTTGTACGTGCGGTCTTCCGCGAGCCTTAATCCATTGTAGACAACTACGTCAAGTGTGTTTTACGCTTTGGAAAACAAATCAAGCGGGCCCCTTGTAATCGAGCGGGATATCTTTCACCAGAATTGCACGTTCCCCAAGTGCACCTGAAGACCATTTTCTTCGTAACGTTAACTTTTCCAAGCGCACGCTACTGACAAGCAGTATTGCTTGTGGGACAACATGGCGGCAGGGGGCGTGTTAAGACAATGCGGCTCTCTGATTGGCTATTAGTGTTTGACAGGTCGGAAATGTCCATTTATTCACCACATGAAGAACTTTTAAAACATGAAGAATTATTGATTCCAACACGTATGTGATAAATTATTTTGTTTGGTTGTTGCACGTGTTGGCAAAAAATACAAGTCAATACAAGGGTCCCTTTCAACAACCAAAATGGAATGGACTGAAACAAAAACTGCTTGTTTTGGTCCATCAACGTCAGCACATTGAAAATAATCGAAGTGCTACCTTGACTTCCACTTTCATTTTCTGCTCAAGCTCATAACTCACTTTACATTCACTGACAATAAATCACATAAATTGTCCTTAATAAAATTATTTCAAATGTCTAATCTATTCAAGCTGCCAAACAACCACATTTTTAAAAATGTTTTAAATGCATAAAAACAAAAACTTGGCTCGTAAATCAAGGTATCTGTATCAGGTAACATTTTTTTTCTTGTTTAGAAGGACCAATAAAGGCTCCAGTTTCAAAGAATTTAGTTTCAATTGTTTAACAGTTCAGGTTTTATAGGGTTTATAGCTTAATATAGCTAATTATCCATTGAGATAAAAAAATAAAATCGGATGCTTATTGTATTACGGTTCGCCAAGGATCAGGTGATGGTGCGTCGAATCCAGTCGACAAACTTGTAGACATCGACGTAGACGCCGGGCTTATTGGGCTGTGCGGAGCCATATCCCCAACTCACCACTCCAGTCAGGTATTGTTTCCCTTTGTCCTTGCACGCCAGAGGGCCGCCAGAATCCCCCTGCATAATTGACAAAATGTCATACACCACGGCAACAACAACAGGGGACCTCAAATCGTGTCAAGTGGAACCCCCAAACGGCACGGTGGTCGTGTAGGAGCTGGAGCCGATTCCATCTGATTTGGCCAAGAGGTGGGGCACACGCTACATTTGTCGTCAGTCAATCGCAGGACATCCATCCATCCATCAAAAGGATTTTTCACCAAAAAATACTCCATATTCATACCACACAGGAGTCCACTCCCCCTTGCATGAGACCCGCACACAGCATGCTGTTGTCCAGCGACGTTCCATACACTCGAGGGTCTTTGCATGTCTGCTTGGAGATGAGGAAGACATGGGCATCCAGCAGGTGGTTGGTGATCCCGCCTGGAAACGGCCACAAATTAAGCGAGTCGCCATCAGGTCTTCCTGCACTGGCAAAAAATACTTTGGACCAAGTTAAAACAATGGGCCTCATTCACTGAAAAATGTTCTTCCTCCATTTACAAGCAAAACCGCAAATTCTCTTCTCACCATCATGAGAACACAAAGCTAGGAAAATTCTGAAAATTCAGACTCTTTTTCCTTGGTACAGTATATGAATTTGTAACAAAAATATGACTCGACAGTGTATGACTTTAGTCCTGGAAAATTGCTGTTGAAGCTGTACGACATTCTCGAAAATGTTCACTCATTTGTGACTGAAGCCCAAAGATTTTAATTTGTGACAGCTATAACAGTTTGTCTTGGATTATATTTGCGATTTGGTTCAAACCTGAAATTGAGATTTTTGAAGTCGGACATTAACAGAAAGTAAAAATAAATTATAAACACCTTAGACTGTTTTGACCCCTCCTCCAACAAAAAAAAAAAAGCAAGAAACATTCTTCCATTTTGTTCCATTTCAAATGATTTCCTTTGATTCTGTTTGAAGTGAGTGACGTTTGCTTTCAATCAAAGTTTTGAACTGAAAACGACATTTTTCTATCACCGGTAAGTCTCCAAATGTCCTCTAAATGCATGAATGAAAGGCTCATTTGACAGAAATTACTCGTTTCGGTTTGTCCCCATCCCGAGATCACTCATTCCTTTCCGGCGGGGAAGTTCCGTCCGGGAAGGCATATGGTGCGGACAAAGTCCGTTTCCTTGGCACAGTAAGGACTGTCTGTGACTTGAAGCCGGAGCAGGGCTACGGACGCAGAAAGGAGAATTAGACCAGAGCAAAATGGATCATCAAAACCTTTGTATTAAAAATGTAGAACTTTTCCTTCTTTTCTCATTCAATATCAATCTAAATGGGAGTGTAAATGCTTATTTGTCGACCAATCCAGCATGTACCCCGCACTTGTGGCCACCGTTCCTCCACTTCCTCCACAAATGAACAAACGTAGCACTCCCGAGTCATCTTTCGCCAAGCCCGTGAACGGAAAAGCCATTAATCCGATCCTGACGCATAAAAAAGTATTTACCGTAATTTCTGGCCCATAAACCGCGGCTTATGTGATGATGCACAGACAATTACAGTGCACAAAAAAGATAATTGTGTATTTTAAATATAGGAAGCAACATAACATTAACCTTAAAAAGGTTTGGGATAAAAAAAAAAAAAAGTCCGGGCACCGCTGTTCTACACTAAGGATAAATATATGGCTGCATTGTGATAAGATCGCTCTACTTGGGTTGCAGCACCATTGGTGTTCAGATAGTTGCTTAAAGGAGAACAAAATGCCATGTAGATTTTAGCCTATGGAGATTCCAAATAAAGTATAACCCACATTATCATATTTAGTAGGGGTTTAATTATTTTTTTCCCCTCAACTGGTAATTGTTCGGTTTCTCCAGTTCCTCTTCTACTCAGTGCAGCGTGTAAACCCGCCTCTTGACCAAAATCAGCTGGGATGGGCTCCAGCTCACCTGCAATCCTCATGAGGATAAGTCGCATGGAAAATGTCAAATAGAATAAGTCAAAACAGTATTTCTCACATGGTTGTTTTAATCCAAAAAAAAAAAAAAAAGGGTAATCGCACACAAATATACAGCATTACGTACAGTATGTACACGGGGGAGCAAACGTGCTCTCCCTGTTGATGAACTTTTTTTTTTTTTTTACCTTTGTTTTTCCACCTCTTCATTTCACAGTGTCACGCCAGGTAAAAACAAAAAGTAGGCCACTAACAAAAAGAAAAAGTCGAGCGTTATTCACACAACACCGTCCTCTCCTCAACTGCAACTTCATGCAAGTGCCTCACACTTTGATTATTGTTCGCTGTTGCTGTAGTTCATCATAGCCGCACCATTCATATGAAACCAAAGTGCAATAAACACAGTGATCGGGTAAAAAAAAAAAAATTAAATTGAAAAAATTCATTTTACGCTTCCCCGATGTGCTATTCTCTTTAATACTCAATGCATTGTCCTCAATATTCACAGGTTTTAGTGGAAAGTACAAAAATACCAATAGAAAAAAAAAAGTCTATAAATATACGCACGTGGCGCTAGGAGTAAAAGTCAGTCACTCCAAAAGTAAGTTAGTTGCTCGTTTGCGGGTGTGCCGGGCACGCGTAAACAGTCTCACCGCCGCGTCACAAACGCTCAGGTGTACTCGGATTTCCGGATGTAGTTGGAAGGCACGTAGCCTCGCCGGCCGCCAGCCTCGCCGAGCCACCACTCGGCGTTGCCGTTCATGTCCTGGAACTCCAGTATGCGTAGGCGCTGGTTGGCGGAAATGCTCAGTTCGTTGGCACAGCGAGCGCTGAAGGAGTACAGGGCAAAGTAGATCTGAAAAGCAAAAGTTCATGGTTTGTCTTGACTGCTTTTGAATATCTCGCCTAGCTATACACCCGCTCATGATCCCCCCCCCTCCCCATCCATACACAAAATGTCTTTTTGGATGCGAATTCAGTGGTGGCCAAACCTTCATTTGGTTTTCAAAAGAGACAAATGGCCCAGCTTGTTCATACGGTAGATAGTTAAAAAGAATACAAAATGCAAATAATAACACATTTATAATACATTGAGCAATAGATAAAAACTCATTTTTGAATTATATAGACACACACACGTGTGCCACGGTGGGGCAACTGAGTGCTCGGTTCATAGGTCTGAGGACCGGGGAGTTTATATTAAATATACTGTGTATATATTTGCTTACACTTATATTTACAATATAATTCATGGTCAAAAAACAATTGGTTTTAATTCAAATTAATCTTACTATTATTAAATGAGATTTTTAAAAAAATGCACCAATACATTTTATTTTAGGGGGAAAATGGCCAAATTGTAATAATAATATATATTATGAAAAATGTATATGTACTGTATACTTAAATAGAAATAAATTAAAACATTTCTAAATTTGTTTAATATTAATTTACAATATATTATAACTATAAATTCATAAATTATGCACATTAATTTTTACATTGACAAAAGGAGGATGGGTTCACCCCACCCGAAAAAAAAAAAAAAAAAGGCAGAAAGGTAAATGAGCAGATGCCAAACTGCAAAAAAAAAAACAAAACAAGAGTTCACTAAACCCAAAGAAAACCTGCACCGGAAGAAAACTTGACACAGGAAGGCCTCACCTAAGATTGAAATACCGAATCTCAGACCTAACCACCATATCACTGCGCTGTCCTGAACACACAGCTCACCTGATGTCCGTCCAATTCGGCGTCCTGCTCGGATTCGGGCTCGCTAAAGTCGTCTTGAGAGTACGCAGGCTTCTTCTGGCCACCGTTCCTCCACTGGCAGGAATTGTAAGCTTTGTCGCCTTCTCTCTGCTGCAAGCCGTTTCTGTGCGAGGAACAGGAGTCCGTCTCAGAGAGGTCGTTTGTGCTGGCGTGACTCGCGTTGTACGAGTCTCTGTGGCAGCCCGAGTGCTGGTCGGAAGACTCTTCGGTCCGGTGACCGGAGGCGGCGCGGTGATCGGTGAACTCCTTGCGGTTGGAGGAATTCCGTGGAGAGGAGTCGCTCTGACTGGTCCAGTCGGGGTGAGCCCCACGAGAAGCGGTAGAATCCAGAGACGGGTGCGGGGATGAGTGGCTCTGGGGTTGCGACGTGGAGAAGCTGACCACCGCCGTCTCTTGGTTGAACGTCAGCGTGCTGTTGCTGTTCTGGCGCGAGAAAACGGGCGAGGAGCCGCCGTAGCCGGACTCGTTGGATGACTGGCTCTCAATGGACACATCGGACTGGCTCCTGCGGGGGTTGTACGGCTTCAGGAAGGAGCTGTACACGAAGCCCTTTGTGACTGCGGACCAAGAAACGGAACAGGTTCAATTGCAGCTTGCGCGTTTTCTGCTGTTTCCCCGCAAGGTCGACCTACCGCCGTTATCAATCAGCCAGCGATTGTTGCTGCCCATCGGGTCCTGCTGCTTGATGATGCCCACCAGGTCCCCCTCCAGGATGGACACATCCAGATCCTGGGCTGCGTTGAAGTTTCTCTCGGCTTGGAAGAGTTTCCCGGGACCGTAGCGCGCCATCAGGCCGGCACGATGCTCATCGGTCTGCAAGATGCAGTTGGGCTGTAGGGACGAGAGGAACAACGTCTGAGGGGGAAGCCCGTGACGCAACCGCCCAGAACCGCAGAAGCCATCCATTTCGGTTTGGATTATTTACAGTGATATGTAACGGGGTGAAAAGCCAAAAAAGAAAAC
Organism: Syngnathoides biaculeatus; assembly: GCF_019802595.1. Lineage (NCBI taxonomy): Eukaryota > Metazoa > Chordata > Actinopteri > Syngnathiformes > Syngnathidae > Syngnathoides > Syngnathoides biaculeatus. The sequence goes on along the minus strand of NC_084661.1, from coordinate 14,261,523 downwards.
TTTTATCAGCCCGGACGCCGATGACTTTTGCAACGTTAACCGGAATCCGACGCAAAATCAAGATAAGGTGTAAATAGCGTGGATTATTGGACTCACAGGTCTCTGGATTTGCTTTTTCGAGCTCTGCTTCTCCAGGGTTTTCTTGATGGGGGTAACGGTTGTCGTGGTGGTGGCGCCTGTGGTGGTGGTGGCCGGAGGTAGGTTTTCGGGGCAGAAGCTGAAGCTCTGCAGTAGCTGAAGAACGCGACCGTACTCTTCTTGGAACTGGGCCACCAAGTTGCCCTCGGTGCTGACCTTGCGTGAAAACTAGAGAAAAATCCAAAGGAAAGTTGCTTTGAAGCCATTTCCAGAAATGACGGCGAGGAAGATTGCCAAATTGTACTCACGACTTGAAGGAGAGGCTTCAGCTCTCCGAGGGTGGTCTTCATGAAGTCCTTCTGCGCTTGAGCGAAGGCCTTCACGCAACCGGTGAAAAGCTCCTCGGCCGCGGTGTGGAATTTAGGGAGCTCGTCCAGAAGTTGGGCGTTGAGCGCCTCGTAGTTGCTGCGCGCCACCTGCAGCTCGTCCTGAACCCGCCGGTCCTTGAGGCGCTCGGCGCGCTCCTTGCAGTTGTCGTAGTCTAGCAGCTTGTCGAAGCGCTTCTGGACCAGCTTGTGAGGCCCGGCGAACATGAGGAGCAACTGGGTGAGCGGGTTTATCACCAACACTTCTGTGCGCTCCTTCTGCTCAAAAAAAAAAAAAAAAAAGAAGACAATTTGCCAGTGGTGGGAAGATCCAGTGAACCTTTGTTTAAAGATCAAATGTGTTGTTAAAAAAAAAAAAAAAAAAAAAACAAAAACAAGAGCTTCTAGCATTTAAAAAAAAATCCAACCTTAGGAAAAAAAGCATGTTTCACTTACAAACTCTGTGAACTGTTTGTCGCTGATGCAGCGATGGGCTCTCTGGAAGCGCTCCGGGTCGGGGATACTTCGCTCGGTGTAGATGTCGCAGAAGCTGATGGCCGCCAGCACCTTCACAGAGGCCGATTCCTGCAGATGATTCATGTCAGTCAGTATCTTACAACCTTGTGGGCTTAGTGACCGCCGTCTAAATATAGATGTACCCTGATATGCTGCAGGTACAAGGAAATATCCCGGATGAAAGATTTTATGAGTCTCTCCTGGTGCCGGAACCTCTTTTCAGCCTCGTCGAACGCCTCGTCTTTAATCTGGGCAAAGACGGGAAAGTTTAGTCCCCGATTTCCCACACTTGAGGCAGAAACTCAAGCAGTGTGAAGAATTTCAAGCATCCGCGGGAAACGTCGTTCGCACCTGGGGTGAAATTCCAGTCAGGTGCTTGATGTGGCTACTGACACGGTTGGATTTCTTGATGATGGAATGCATGCTCAGTTTTGAAATTTTGTCGATGAACGTGTCCTCGTCGCCCTTCCTGTACTTCACCACTGCGGACGGCAAGGAGGAATTGTTGTGCGTGGGGGTGGGTAGGGGGGGGGGGGGGAGAGAATCAAAATTATATAGTGCATGTAATTCATCATACTTTTTAAAACATTTTAACAAGATTGAGATCATGTAAGAAAAAAATTGTTTTAGATGTCACGTTTGTTTGTTTCTTTAAAAGAAATTCATTAACTTTGCCTACAACATGTACAGTACAGTCTATAAGAATCAATATTGACATACATTTTAAAAAATTGTATATTAGCACAGTTGATGTTCAAATTGTAAATCGCTAATTGTGGCTAATAATATTAAGTGTATTTTTTTAGAAATAAAATCTCTGCCTCAAAACATAAGCCTACGACCCTAATGTACATATTTTAAAGGGGGCAAGGATAGTGGTACTTGGAGAAAAAAATACTTTTGTAGGGGTTACTTAAAAGTTTAAAAAAAAAAAAACACCATTACAAAAGGGTTCAAAATTCATATGTCGAAGTAAAATATTTGTCTTTCTCACCGAGGTCTTTCCGGCGCTTGTACTCGTTGATGTTGACGTTGATTTCCTTGACAGCCTGGAGGGCCTGAGCGAGCTGGGGCCGGTCGTGGTGGGTCTCGGGCGTGGCCCCCAGCAGCTCCACGAGCAGCAGCGGGTAGCGCATCACCCGCTGCACCGGCTTGATGAGGAAAGAACCGAGGTTGATGTAGTTTGTTTTCCCCCTGAACAAAGCGAAGGAAGAAGGAAGAAACACGGATGAGCCGAACCAAAATGGTTGAGAAGAAATGTGGCTGTTTGGACATGTTGACGTCAGATGAGGCGAGCGAGGACACATTTCCAAGAAACGTCACTGAACAGACACAATAAGAGGGGGGAGGCAAAAGGAACACCATCAACAGGACAAAAGAGCCCAACTTGGACGATTGAAGCGATGCGTTTTGTTGTTTTGCTGTTTTTAGTCCACATGATGGCGTTAGTTCCCAGATTATGCCACACATAAGCGGGAACAGCGGTGCCATTCAAAGTCCACATGCAAACACAACAAGAACCTCGATCCGAGGAGGAACTCGGAAGGATTGAGACACACATCGGCGAAACACACACACACACAGGTCAATCAAAAGATGTTAGCCATCAGGATGGTTTTACATGCTCACGGCAACTCTCTTTGGGGACACTTACCACTCTCGATATATGGCCCTGCGGAATGAAGGGACGAGAAGAGATGACAAGAATTCATAAACCTATGAACGCTTAGATTTGCATACATTCAGAGATGGATGTACCCAGTGTGGGTGGTCGCAGACATTTTTACAGTGTGGCAAAATAAGAAACTTCCCAGCAGTGAGTCCCAACGTGGGTGATCTACACAACTCATTTACTTGGTCTGACAAAAATACGCCCATACAACAGATATTGTACACCTTTGTCCATCTATGTATACTTTTTGTGATATTTTTGTTTGGTAGTCCTGTATTCATTGCTCGATAAAAATAGCGCACGACAGAAAAGTTGCAGTAAATGCACCTTTTGGGTTTGAAACCAACCCCGTGTGTATCTATCAACTTGTCACGTCGACTCAAGTATCTGACTCACTGCGGGCGAAACAGGCGCAACGAGGTAGGGCACATTCCTTCAGTGCGCTACTCCGAGCTTTCGCTTGCGTCTCGCATTGCCGACCGAGTCGACAAGGAGCGAGGCGTCATTTCAGGAAGTTTAGTCAAGCCACTCTCGACGTGGTTCGTATCAAAGTTCAAAGTCTGAAGAAATAAACTTGACGTGAATCGATGTGAGTTTACAGGAAATATGGACAGACTTTTCATCAACAGTACCGTTGCAATTCAAAAGTCAAATCTGTAGAAATTATTTTAAAAAAAACAATTGAATTAAAAAAAAAAAAAAAAAAGTGACGATAACTCTTCGGTTTTAGCCTTGAATTGTTTATTTTATAGTTGAGGTGAAGTCTTGCGAGGTTACACATTAACTCACTAAAAAAAAACATCTTTACAAGTATTATTAATTCACACACACACACACACACCACACACACACACACACACACACACACACACACACACACACACACACACACTCGCATATTGGGTATCGACCGACTTGTTTTTCTTACCTGAGCCTCTCCAGACACTCCAACACGTGACCCTGGATGTTTTCGTCTTTCTCGTAGCTTTCCAGCAGCGAGATGGCGTCGTCGTGGTTCTGGCAATAGACGTTGTACACCGCCTCCAGCTCTGCTTTAAAGTCGAGGAAGACCTTTCCTGGAGCGTTGCAAGACACAAAAATTTAAGATTAATGCAGGGTGGGTAAAAACTAGCAAGCCCTAAACATATTTAAGAAGAAGTTTTGCTTCCTTGAATTGCAACAGCGAGCATTTAGCAATTTTAAGGCTTACCAATCGAGTCCGTTTCCTCCAGTGTTTCAAACAGCCGCTGTGACAGATCAATCACAGAGTTGATGTTGCCGAAAAGTCCATCAAAGTCCACGTTCTTCACCTTTAAACAAAAAGGACACCCATTGACAACTGCCATCTTGCACTTCTAAGTGTCCCAATTGAGAGCAGAAACCAACTCTGATAAGTTCTACGTTAACGCTTCTGTTTACCTGCTTCTTCTGCAGAGGCTCAACGATCTCCACCACGCACATCTGCAGGTCCTTGATGTAGTCCTTCTCCGTCTGCAGGAGCTCTTCGATCACCTTGGACCGCTTCTCCAGCATCCTCAGCTCGGGGTCCTCGGTGTCGGCGCTAGGCGGGGCGTCGCCGGACGTGGCGGGCTTCGGGGGTTTGGGTTGCGACGACAGCTGCGTCATCTCTGAGACGATCGAAAGGGGAAAAGTTTGATTTAGTTAAGCGAGACGGAATGTAAAAAGCCAAACATTTTCCCTATAGTGTATGAATGGCACCGGAAAGGAGTCTCGTAAATGCTTATAAAAGTTCCCCCGAAAAATATGTTGATTATCCAAATGCCACCCACAAAACACAACCAACAGACAAATCCATACAACTCCTCCTCCCTCTCCACTAGCTGTGTGATCAATATGTCTGCCGTCTGTCGGGATCCCAGGGCCCGCGGGGAGAGCCCAGCTCACGCGCCACTGCTTTTCATGAATGGACCCAAAAGCAGAGTAGACCTTGGCCCTTTGTGTGCGCTCACAATGTCCTGTGACAGCAAGCGGAGATTTGGTGGCTCTTGGGGAGCAGGAGACGGCAGAAGGGAGGGGAGATAGCGCAACAGCAGTGATGGGACTGAAATAGAAACATCCAGAACGATCACTACGATGCATCAACATTAGCGAGTTGGTCATTTTCTTCTTCAGACCAGTGGTTGTCAAACTGGGCTTGCGAGAGCCCTGTGGTCCTCATGTTGTTTCTTGGGGGTCCGTAAAATAATTGGCGACAAATTGTGATATTGTTTCAGAATGTACGTTTTAGCACGTCTTGACACTGTGATTGCCTCCAACCGGGCTATTTTCTTGGCATACAGATAAACAGAAAATGACTCCACTCTGGTTGCTACTTTCTTAGCAAGTTGCTAGTCGTTTAAAAAAATAAAAAAAATAGATCCAAAAGGTTTGAGAATCCCTGCTTTGCAGACCAGAAGTATGGTAAAGGAAAAATGTAAAGTGTAGCATGCTAGCCTTTGACAGATGAGGGTGATGTCACCCTCACGGCTCCAACAGATGCTGTCGGACGCTAATGACGTTAACGCCGCTCGTCCCCGCCGTCACAGGAAATTATTGTATGACAGACGCCATGAGATGCATTGTGGTCATCCATGACTAAATATCCATAAATGACATCAAAAAGCGTAGAAATATTCTACTAACCAAAGCAAATATTTATTTTAAATCCTTTGGTGGTCCCCAAACATGGGACCACCAATCTGATCGCTAGGGCCACCTGGCTTTTTTTTTTTCCTCCTTCTTGGCCTGACCTCATCTCTGCCGCCCCACCTTCACATGATTTAGCTAAAGCTCAGCTCAAGGCAGCTTTTCTCCACCCGCGCCATCCGTCCACCGGTTCTCCAAGCCAAGGGCCGCCAATGAGAAAGCAGTTGGCTAATGGGTTTGCGCTAGTCGGACAACACGGCACAATAGAGTCGCACAACAAAAGACCGCGGTGCTTAATTGGAATCGATCGGCCCGTTCCCACGTTTGATCTGTGGCGGGGCGGGGCAGGGTCACATTTTGAGTTGACCCACTTTTATCAAGTGAGACTTTTATTTGCTCCGCCATGTGGAATCAAAAGGGTCGGACACATTTATTTGCACAAATCTATTCATTTACAGTAAAAGTAGGACAGCTTCCAAAAATACTTCTCAGAACAAGACTACAGTGAAGACCGGCCATTACATTAGGTACACCAGAGAGTGTCAAACCTTTTCAGGAAAAGGATCATTTAGCCAACTCTTCACCAAATATCCAAAAAACAATAGGCCTACTGATAACTCCAATAGTATACACTGGACCCTAAGTACCTGAAAGTCAAAAAGTCGAAAACAGACAATTAAAAGAAGCAAGAAAAAGCTCTTTTCGATTTCATGCAAACGAGTGATTAAGTGTGCGGTAGTCCCGATAGTGGTACAGGAAGAATAAGTGAATTAAATGTTCAAACTGTGTATATTATTAGAGTCGGTTGACTTAAGTACAGTTGAGTTGTATTCAAGAATAATGAATAATTTTCATTCAACTTCCGAGCAATACATTTTTATTGAACTCAGCATAATGTTGCAGTGGCTTCAAGGAATAAAACCCATTTTAGTATTTCATGAGGTAGTGCTATGTATAAGTGGTTTAAAGGTACTAAATGACAAGCCCCAAAAACATTTTGTTTGCAGACGTGCAAAACTGAGCAAAGTGCACTTTTTAATGCACTCCCCAGTTATAGTCATCAGTACAATGCAATATTTCTGTCCTTTCCAGTTGAAGCTCAGAAGATCACTTCTAAACTTTTAAGCATAATCCTACACAACTTTCAACAGTTAAGTGAATGGAGAAAATGATGATCGGACCTCACCCACCTGCAGCAAGCCACTTTCCTCAGACCTCTTCCATCAAACACAAGCACCAACCCCTCCTCCCTCCACCCGGCTCCTCTTTCTCAAAAAGCAGCAGGCATTTTAAGATAGTCCTTGTTCAACATGAGAGTCCAGCTCACACCCGCGCTCATCCTCTTGGGCGGAATCGCCATTCCAGAGCTCCAATTACCATGAGAAAGGATGGGAAGCCGACATGATTGCCCGCACCAGAGTGGACGACCCCTGTGGCGGGCACTAAAACCTGGAGGCGGATCAAGTAATCACATTTATTACTGGTTATTTTATAACTGTTATTGTCTATTTGTTTTTAGGCTTCTTTTTACCAAAGAATTCACTTATCATCATATAATATATATTAAGATAGGGAATGTATTTTTTTCTTTTCCTACTATTGACAACAGTTTGAGGGATCCAGTCCAGGTTTTCTTTTTACAGCCACCTGACCCAGCTCCACCTCAATTTGGATATAACCATAAAGTTCCAAAGTTAAGGGGGAGACTTGAAAATTTGATGCAATTTAATTTAGATGCCTTTTGTGTTTGTTCATGCTTTAAAATGCAACCTATCAAAAGTCAAACTTAAGGTCAGGCGTATCCAGAGTGCGGGTGTGCTTGTCTGTGTAGTTCACAGGAGAATGCACAGTCGCCCCGGCAACCGAACCAGCAGGGAGGCGGGGGGGGGGGGGTGCCTCATCCCATCAAGCAAAAGTTTGTCTGGCGAGCAGAGGGAGTGACTTTGCTTCCAGGAATCAAATCTCTTTTTATTATTATTTTTTTTTAAGTTAAGACATGAAATTACATGACAGACGCTTGATGGAAATTCACACAAGTTCTAACTTGCAACGCGGTGGAAACATTTGAGACTGAATGAAGCCTCTTTCACACGGAGATCCCGCAAAATTGTCGCATCAAAGTCGAAATGAACAGAAGAGCCAGCGGTTATCCGCCTGCGCTTTTTATACTTGGACGTAGCGAGCAAGACAGGATATTGCTGGTGTTAAATGCAGCTCTGATACTACCCTCAAAAGCAGAAAAAAATCCTCATGTCGAACTTGTGCCTCCATTTAATAATCCCCCAAATATGGACACATTTTAAACAGGATATTAAGAGGGGGGTACATAGAATCTGGCAGCTCGTCATAAATATGTTAATTGCTGTGACGTGTGGAATAAAAACTGCTGCTTTTAACAACATGGCAGGAGAAGTGAGTGTCAGATGTTAAAAGCTGTGCTTGTAACTTCTGACAAATGCCCAAAAATCAGTCACATGACTGGAAGACATCAGCAGCATTGTCTTGTATAATGTTCATCCATCCATTTTCTTGGCCACTTATCCTCACAAGGGTCACGGGGAGATGCTGGAGCCTATACCAGCTGTCAACAGGCAGGAGGCGGGGTACACCCTGAACTGGTTGCCAGCCAATCGCAGGGCACATCAAGAGAAAAAGTCACAATCACACCTAGGGGCAATTTAGAGTGTCCAATTAATGTTGCATGTTTTTAGGATGTGGGAGGAAACCCACACAGGCACAGAGAGAACATGCAAACTCCACACATGCCGGGAAAACTTTTAAAACACTCGTATATCTCCAATACTACCACAGAAGACTAAAAAAATAAGGCAGAACAAATGCTGGCTTTTACAGTGTGAATAGTAAAAAAAACGGCGAATTCGGCTCCTAAATACTCTTAATGGATTTCTTCACACATGCAGTACTTGAATTGGTCGCCCCCTTGCTCGTTGTCTAATGAGCTTGAAGTGAGGGAAGCTCATATGGTGACATACCGCATCCCGCTTATCTCTGAAGGTGAAATGTTAAAAGGTCACATTCCAGCTTGTGGCAGAATCACACAGTAACGTCTATGTTCCGTCATTGGCATTACGTGCAAACAAATGCAGCTGCTTCAGCGATGCTTCTCATATTGTGAGAGTCTCTTGTGTTCTTGTCTCTTATTTGCAGACATTTTTGGGCTGCAAAATTATAAACTGCTCAACTAAAAAAAGCGTACATGAATAAAAGAGGTTGGATTTTTCTTATTTGGCTCCACTTTGACTGGTTTGATCCCTTTTCCATATGAGGAGCAAGAGGGCTCTACTTTGAGTAACCAGCTCATCTCGCGCGGCTTTACTATTGCAATTTTTCATACTATCGAGACATAGAAATGGTAAAGTACTACTTGTACACAACCAATGTGTGTGAAAAGCTACACCAAATCTGTTGTCATGTTAAATGTTGACGACAGAAGCTCCATTTACACTGCGTGGAAAAGCCGACAATTCTTCTCCCGCCGACACATAGCGGGCGTAAAAATTTAATACAGCAATTTTCCAACTTTGTAGGTAGCATCGGAGGTGGGTTGGTGCCTGGGTATAAGCCAGCGAATGTTGAAACTCACTTCATATACCAGGTTGTGTGAAAAAAAATGGTATATTACACCACAAATCGGTGCAAACCTCATCTAGTTATCTGATTACGGGAAATTGTTTCTATGTAAAAGTGCAGAGTTCTGTGTAAAATACAAAGGCAGCTAATGTCAGCTGTGTGTGTGTGCATGTGTCACTTATTGATCTGCTCAGGGCCTTTCAAGAGTTTGTCAAAATGCAACATCATTGGTGGGAACACGTCGTCATAGTGAGCTTCAGATCCAACAGTGGATGATAGTTTCAATGACTTCCTGCCAAACTTTATGCTGTTACATTAAGTCAACAGAAGAGTTTATTAACCTCTAGAAATTAACCTACGCTCTCATTTTAGGTATACCGTTAGCCATCAACTCTGTTTTCATACTCCAGTAAGGATCTATATGAAGCTATAATGTAGAGGCCCGAATTTGACAAGGTCAAAGATCAGGAGCGTTTGTTTTTCCCACACTTCGATGTGCAGGTTTATCAGTGTGTCTACACCATTTTGAAGGATCCATGCTAAAAATCCACAGCCTGCTTTTTTCTTTTCACAAGTGGACTCTGTGCAAGAAAGAAAAAAAAAAACACTAAGCCATATGAGAGACGTGTGGAGTGGAGGCACATTTGGGGAGTTTGAAGCGATGAAGAGATGAGAGGAGCTAACGGTAAGTTGTGCAAACAAAGGTTAAAGACTGTAGAAACACAAAGCCCTGTAGAATAGGGACAACTTTGAATAACTTTATTTTAGCATTCATTTTCTGAAAACTGGTTTTAGAGCCAAGTAAAACTTGTATTCTCGCTTTGATTCCGAACTGAACTAATGTTTTTTTTTTAGAAAGAAAATTATATTGGGAGCTTGTCAATAGCTTGAAATTGATCACATAAAGTGTTGTCACAGCTTGCCTTGTTTAAGAGCTCCACATGCGCGCTGACTAAACACTGACTTTTGGACTGGCAACCTGCTTACCAGCGGGTGTGATAAGACCTTGGAACAATGTTGTGCTGCGGCTTGAAATATGGTCTGAAGATTTGCTCGCTTAATTAATACACCCCCACTACGTTCCCCGGGCCTTGCTCAACCCCGTCCTCCCCGACCACCAAGGGCGGTCGTTGTTAGAGGATTAGCGAGGAAAACACAGCATATGCTGCTGGATCATTGCAGCGTGACACAATGGCCGCAGAGACGCTAAAAAGTCTGAGTGAGCAATTTCATACTCTGTACTCAAATCCAAGTGTATGCCTTGCTCATCTACATATCCCTGTACAAATGCTAGGCTTTTGTCATCGAATGAGGTTGCATACGTTTGCACACCCTCTAATAAGTGGGTTGTTGTTGTGTTCAGAATTAAATAAGTGAATTTAAAGTCATGTTAAATGGAATCAGCGCACATTTCCCACCATTTAACGCATAGATGTCAAACTCAAGGCCCGGGGACCAGATCTGGCCCGCCACGTGATTTTCGGTGGCCCGCGGAGGCAAATCGCGTGTAACGACTTCCACGAGTTTTGCTGAAATCTGCACCAAAATTTCCTGTTGTCATATCCTAAATGATAATATTGAGATATTGCAAGCATTTTTGTGTTGCCAAACATCAACAATAGTTGAAAAATCCCTTCCCTTGATTTATGATTCCAAAAGTACTTCATAAATTCCACGTGTAAATATGATTAGGCGGTCAGAGATTGTTATGATTTCACAGTCATAACGGCCCCCTCAGGGGAAACTGTAACTATAATCTGGCCCACGACAAAAATGAGTTTAACACCGCTGATTTAACGTGACGCCGATTAAGCTCAAATTAGTTTCAGATGTTCGGGTAAGCCTTTGTTGACATTTCTTTTGCTTTCTAACAGAGGTTTGAAGGTTTTGCCCTAACACTGATCACTATTTCGAACACCTCATAATTCATACCACCTTGTCTCGGGCCGAGGTCCAGTTTACGAACTTTTCCAGCACTACGCTTCAATATAGGTATGGTGTTTTTTTGTGAAAAACAGTGGTGTTCGCACCAAGCATACCTTTTGGAATTATGCCCCAAAAATTCATTTTTGAAAACCCTTGAATTAGTCGCCGAAATGCACTTTTAAACCCAATAAGGACATAGTCATTTTTTTTTCTTTTTAGCTGTGCAATCAAATTCAAACTCCCGACAAGCTGAACCACTTTAACGGGATTAAAGGATGACAAGCTGGTAAACGTGCATGTGAGGGTTTTGAAAAATGGCGTCAGCTCTCAAATGAAGTCCCCTGTGTGTGTCCGCGGACAAACACGCACTCGCACACACACACAGAGCGAAGGAGTCAGGAGCAGCGCTAGCCGGTGGCTGGCACCAGACAGACCCCCGCCATCCACTCACCATGCTGACGCTAGGGATTAATACCCAGGCTCCTGAAAGGGGGCCGTCGCGGACTGTTTGCGGAGCTGTGCATGCTTGTCTAGGTGACTGGGGGAGGGAGGCTGTGTGTGTGTGTGTGTGTGTGTGTGAGTGGGAGGTGGGGGGGGCACATGATTCTTCTTGTCAGACATAAATTCAGGCCCGATTTGGCTCTCTCTTTTAAAATACTTCCATTAACACACACAAACGCAGACCTTCAAATGGTCTTGGTGGACAATTTGTCAGGACGCTTAGCAATCAAACTCGGACTTTGACCAATTTACAGTATTTCCTAGTATATAACAACTAAAATAATACCATCACTGTGGTATTTTGCGAAAGATAATTTACCTTTGAAAAACTCCATGACCTAAGATAGAGTTACAGTTAATAAACGTAGATTCCCTTTCTCAAGAGAAAAGGCAGAGAAGCTTTTTATGCTAAGCTAAAAGTGAACACACGAGTTACGGATGAAGACCTCCTCAGTAAACATGGTTACTACCTCAAGGGACAATGGCGGCAAAAAAGGAAGAAGCCGCAAAACTAGTTCCGCAGGTCCGTAGACCGGAGAAAATGACTGTCTTCCTGTGGATGTCTGATGCTTATGTGGACACAAACACACATCGGTTCATGAACAGGCATCTTGATGTGACGCATGATACTCTGGCTACTTTGTTTGGAAACCTCCAGCATCGACGAGAGCTCACGTGATAAGAAAAGGGAGTTGACTTCTTTATCCTGTTTTATCTCCTGAGTTTGGAATATAGTTTGTCTCCAGCTTTGTTTTCACTCTGTGGAGATCAGTTTTTAGTATCTATGTGTTGCTTTTAATCAGTCCTTGCGTTCATATTTTTTGATACGTTCAGATGAGACCTTACAAACATTGAGATGACACTCTTTAGAAAACAGAGAGGACATTCTGTCACATGACAACATCCAGGTGTTTACCTTTGTTTGGTTTCCTGTTAGTGGCGAAGGGCGAGTTTCTCAGGGAGCTGGGAGCCGTCTTCCTGTAGAAGCTGTTGCGATCAAGAGAGCCCACGTAAACAGGCTTCCGACCACGTTTTGGACCAGCCTTCCCGGTGCTTGACTCGTATCCTTTTTCCTGCTCCTGGCTGTGTCGGTATATAATAGGATCCTCAAACGAGCGCATTTGCCTGAGTGCCAGCTTCTTGTTTTGCTGTTCGACCCATTCCTCACAATGTGTCTTGCGATGTTCTTTTGGGTATTCCTCGTAACGCGAATCCACAGATAACGAACGCAAATCTCGATATCTGTCTCTAGGTTTATGGTGGGAACGTCCTTCATCTCTGGATTCGTAGGGGGCTCTTTCGGGGAGGCCTTCATTCTCATAACCGTAGGGGTCGTGGCGCTTATAGTGCTCCTTTGCTCTGTGGCCATCCCTCTGTCTGTGGTCGTACCACTCATCTCTCCACAAATCACCTGACTCCTTGTATCTTGAGTAGCGGTCCCTCTGTTTATCACCGTTGCGTTCATCCAATTCAGAGTCATACTTTCCCCTTTGTCTATAGGAGTAGTTTTCTTCGCTTCTTCGGTTGTAGACTTCCTTGTCTTTGTAACGCTGTTCTCTGCGATCATATTCATCCTCTGAATGTTGTTCATCGTAGTTATCTTTGTGTTTTCGCTCCCTATAACGGTCCTCCTCTCTGTATTGATCTTTTTCCCTATAGCGCTGATTGTCAGTGGAATCATAGTAAACCCCGTCTTGAGTGTAATAACGATCACGGTCTCGGGGATCGTCCCTGCGACCATCGTCTCTGCGTGCATCGTCTCTGTCAACATCGTATTTGCGAAGATCGTCTCTGCGAACATCGTCTCTGCGAGCATTGTCTCTGCGAACGTCGTCTCTAATAGTATCGTCTCTGCGAGCATCGTCTCTACGAGCATCGTCTCTGTGAGCATAGTCTCTGTGAGCATAGTCTCTGCGAGAATCATCTCTGCGACCATCGTCTCGAGGAGCATCTCCTCTGTGAGAATCGTCTCTATACGCATCGTCATAGTATTCTTCGTATTCCCTTTTGTACCTGTCATGATCCTTGAGATCATGTTTGCGATGTCTTCTCTCTTCATAGTCATATTTTCTGTCATCATAGCGGTCATGGTTTCTTCTGTCATAATTCTCTCTGTACTTATATTTGTCTTTATAATCATATTTCTCAAATTCTTGATGACTCCTTGGGCCATAACTGTCTGAGTTATGTCGCCGGTCTCTTACTCTATTATCTCGTCTTCTGTCCTCATCCAATTTGGCATATTCTTCTTGGCTCCTGTTGTCCTTTTCTTGAGGCACTTGGACGCAGTCATGGTCATAATCCTCTGGACCTTGGTAAAAGCAATGTTTGGCTTTCCATTCTGATATCCTAACATCTAGGTGACCATCCTGTGAACCTGGATGGTAGTAAACATTCTGTCCTTGAACCTTTTTGTCTTTGAAAGGGGACTTTTGTTGCTCGTCATATTCCCACCTTGTTTGGTTGCTCTGTGCTTGGTTGTCCCATTGTACAGGCCACGGACCTGCCACATGCACGGGAGATGGCACTGCTCCTCCTACAGGGACCGCTGGGCCTCTCTGCAAAGGCATCATTCCGGCATGCAATGGCATCGGGCAACCAGGAATTGGAACTGGGTTACCAGGTATTGCTGTCATCATGGCTTGCTGCGGGTGGACGGTAGGAATGACCCCATAGCTGGGATACACAAGCTGTTGCTGCTGAAGCTGAACTTGGTGGAGTTGCTGTAAATGTTGAAGATGAGCCACCCTCTCTCTCTCCTTAGCCCACCCAGCATCCCCCAGCTCCTCCACACTCTTCCCCCTCCTTACTGGAGCCTCAGGAGCAAAGTTCCAGTCCACAGGCGCAAACATCACAGGGTTTCCATAAACCACCGGGCTTTTCATGCTTCTTCTTCTTTCGATCAGCCTCCCAAAGCTGATGCACTTTTGTCCTCAGTGAAGTTTATTCCTTTTCGTCAGATTCCGGCATTCCGTTACAAACCACCACAGGAGACTCCACCTGTCAGGCATTTTGTTGAGCAACTGCCTCTCACTTGTTTTCTCTGTCTCCTCTGCATGGCCTCAGCAGGACTGCCTGACCCAAGCGCCTCCCAGCTCTCAGTGTAACTGAATTATCCCCTCCCTGCTGTCATCTCAGCGAATTGTTGAAGGGAGAAGGGCGGGTGACTGAAGGAGGGGCCTCCTTGGGTTAATGATTCAATCGAGTCACATGAGTGGAGGATTAGACTAGTCGCCACTCCCACTGTTTCAATTGGCTCCTACTACTGTTTCCAGGAAAACAATGTCCCTGGGGACAAGTCTTTGATGGAAGACAGAGACAAAGTCCACAATATTACTGAGTCAGACTACAGAGATTGGCACTGAGTCTTTCCCCCACTGCTATGAACATTCCTTTATCGTTCACTCTTTCCTGTTTACTTTGTTGTGCAATTTCCTGGTCACCAGGTCATTGATGTTAGTTGTTGCATCTTGCAGTACCTACACCGATGCTCCTCAACAATGAAGTGTAAACAGAGCGAGAAGTTCCCAATATGACACTGTAACAGTTTTGACCTGTTCGAGAAGTAATCCTTCTAAACACAATGACAAAGTAAGGAGCTACTAGATGTTACTATTAAGCAATTGGGTGCATATAGCGAATGAAAGATGCACGGCTGAAAAAGCTGAATATGGAGTACACAATAAGCTATTGTAGACCACTGTCCTCACTCTCAGAGACGACCTCAAACTTTTATGTGTGAGAAAAAAAGCTGAGGCCTATTCATAAAGCTCGGGTATTGTACCTCCCTCCCTCCTCCTGTGCTCTCAATCTCAACTCGCTATTAAAGAGGCAGCCACTACAATGACTGGTTTAAACACAACATAAACACACGGGAAGCACCAATTTCAATTTATCAGCAATTTAAAAAAAATCTCTATACTGATAAGAAACAGGCACTGGAGGTTTCTGTCAACATCTTCACCAAGACTCATTAGGGGACGTTTCACAAAGTATAAAATAGTAACAAAATCCTTTGTAGATGTCTTCTACTTGCGTAAGACAGTTTTGGTGATCAGTATTAGAGATCTCAACTTTCAGATCCAAATCACGACCGAAACTGTTTAGCAGGAGTTAAGTGTACATGTGTGTGTAAAACAGCATTCCTATGGAGGTGTTACGTTTATGCAAATGAAGTTGACGCAAGCTCAGACTGAGTAAAAGGGGTAGTGATGCCCATGTAATAAGACCATGGATCAAACTGTCTCCCGTCTGAAAGTGTCCCATTTTCTTTGGCTAACTGGAGTTGCCAAAAGATCTTGAGAACGGCGTTAAATACATTGGGCGGCGGTGTCATGGAAGCCGAGAAGGGGGCGTTTTAATCGTGGGGTTTTAAAAGAATTAAAGCAGGCTGGAGGTCAAAGAGTTTCAAAACAGAAAAAAAAAAGAGAAAACAAAGACAGTTTAGGAATGCTGTTAGATGTTCTTTACACATTTAGAATAGTTTCATTTCACAATGTACTGCAGCCTGACTTGGATGTTTCAGATACTTAAAAAAATGAGTGGTGCTCAGAAATTGCTCAGAGGAAGCCAGAACTGAACTTGCTGTCTGCCTTAGAACAATAAGCTGCCATTGTTTCTCAAAACGTCACGTTCCGGTCCACGCCCTGCGGAAGCATGACAAAAACACTTCACTCCTGGAGTGTGTGTTTGTGTGGATTCCAAACACGTTTGCCGCGAAAACGATCTTAGCATGATAAGAAGACGCGTTTCTGTGAACTGAGCAATAAGTGGGAAACTGAATATGACTATTTTAACAAACTACCACC
This sequence comes from Syngnathoides biaculeatus, assembly GCF_019802595.1. Lineage (NCBI taxonomy): Eukaryota > Metazoa > Chordata > Actinopteri > Syngnathiformes > Syngnathidae > Syngnathoides > Syngnathoides biaculeatus. The sequence goes on along the minus strand of NC_084661.1, from coordinate 14,245,420 downwards.
ATAAAAACTAACATGAAAGATGACGTGGGTAGGGATTATGAAATGATATTTTGCTTTACAGGAAGGTGTGAAAATTCCTGTCTAGTGATGAGTGATGGGTAACTATGCAGGCACTTGAACAGGTATGTGCCATTAAATTCATTCCTGTCATTGACAGACAGTATCATGGATTGGCACTATTGAATAATACGTTCAGTACACAACAGAGACCCAACACAAAAGTTGGATCACAATGTGATGTAGGTGTTCCCGTGTAGGTAGTTCATTAAGAACGTCCCAAACGGATTGTATCTAATTGGGACAGTCGTCATCCAGAGTTTATTCACTGTGTGTGATGACAATGACAGTAATTAGTTGGAAAACATCCGCATGAACAGGAAACCTTTGCACGGGTGTTGAAAGGAGGGCACTCTGTCAACTCGCTTGCCTCTACTCTATCTCAGATCGTTCTTGGCTCTTATTATTTAACAGACAATTTGGTGATTCAAATAAAAAAAAAATCAAATACGCCATCTCCAGCTAGTGTGGAAATCAATACAATGACCATAAATACATATGTACTATCAATGCCCGACTGAAGAACATGACGTGTCTTGTGGAATGTTTCCTAACTGCTTTTAATTTACCAGTGATATGCAACTAGTCTACTGTAAGACATCATCAGGAATGCTGTGGGGAAATTATACAATTTCATCTACTGTGTACACTAGACACTAAATAATTACCGGTAACCTGTGTGCAATTTTTGTGATATTTTTCTTTGGTGTTGTGTTGGGATTTATTTATTTTTCTTTCTCTCTCTCTCTAATTCACAATACGTGCCTTGGTGCAATAACATTTGGGAAACACTGAACTCAAAGAAGCCTAAAATATTTAAAACAATTTTTATATCCCACAGTATGGGAATAGCTCCCTTAATCAGTAATAAATGGAAGTGCATGTTTGACGATGCCGACTGTTCTACCGGTCTAAAGAGCTGTAAGCATACAGCTAATGTTATCATGCTCTGCTCTTGAGCAATACACATCAATGGTGAGCACTACATTAGACTGACTGTCAACATTCTCCATCTTACCTGCCACTCTGCTGGATGTGCTCGCCTCAGAGAGTACAAAGAAGTATGCCAGTGGCCGTGTCATGGTTCTCCACAACCACACTTGGGATCCCTTTCCGAAGCGGCCCATGTTCTGTTCTCGCTGCCCCTAATGTGTGACTTCGCTCTCTATTCCGTTTGCACAGTTTGTAGATGTAAGGAAAGAGTCGGGGAAAGGGGGCCGAGACTCGCACTATGTGCAGGATTGCATCTTGTACCTATGTGACAACACGTGGGGCTGCCTAATAACAGCTCTGGCCAACCAGATACAAAGATAAGTCGAAGACAAGCAAAAAAACCTGTCACTAAGACTAATAGACTTAACAGAAATTTACCAGGATTATTATTTTTTTTTTCTGGCAGGTCTAATTTACCTGCGTAATCTACCTGTTGCCATTCATACAACAGTGAAATAGCTTTGTGTTCAACTAAACGGGCCCAGTTTTCCGTAAAAGAAGTGAGTACCAGTAATTACATTTGTGAGTAATTCGGGGGTGGGGGGGTCTTATCATTATTCCAGCATATATACTTTTGGTAACATTGTAATGTAAAATATGTGCCTTATCTCAATAATGGTTAGGAAACAGGTTTGACCCGATTGCCTTGCCGTGATTTTCTGGCCACTTGGAGCCAGCAAACAATCAAATACGATGTTCCTGTGAAAACAGCTGTTAGGCACTAATTTGGGACTAAAGCAACTAATTTGCAACATTTTAAAAGAGTAAGACATCTTGATGTGTATTCTCCAAGAACATCTGAAAAAATGTGGATGTTCAACTTTAGCTGTAGCTCCATTTAAGTAAGAAACTTACCTTGCAACTGCTGCTGCTCTAAGGCCAACGTCTCCAACGTGTAGTTGCAGAACTCGAGGTTTTCCATGACTTGCATGCGGGCAGTCTCCTCCTCTTCCTCCTCTAGCATAGTCCTGAGTTCTTCAGCGGTGTGCGCATATACGTCCATGTCGCTCTCCACTTCTTGTAGCCGTAGCAACAGATGGTAATGCTCCTCCTGGTCCTCCTCTTGTTGGCTCTCCAGCTCCATCTCCAGATCCTTCTCGGCTTCCAGCTGGAGTTCGACCTCGTGTTCTTGGGTGGCTGCGAGTCCGCCGAAATCTGCTTGCCCTTCAGGTATTTGGTCAAAGAGGTTTACAGTTGGCTCATCAGAGGCAAAGAATATGGAGTTGTTGTTGTGGACAGAGTTGGTGGGTCTTGGCGTGGGTGGAGGTGGACGTGGGGCAGGACGCGCTGGTCTGCTCACCGGTGCAGCTTGGGGACGAACGACTCGCGGACGAGGAGGCGGAGGGCGGAGGGCCCTACGTCTCTCCAACGAGGAGGAAGCAGAGTTGGACCCTAGGGAGTGTGAGGAACCCCGGATGATGTCGCTCTCGTCGCTGTAGCCCAAAATGGAGAAGTGTCTGGAGATGTGAGATTGCTGGTTGGGGCCGGCGGAAGCGCCCGAGCTGACGCTGGTGTCGCTGCACGACGATGTCAGGCTTTTCTCGAATTCGAAAAGCTGTTGGGAGAGTTTTGCCTCCAAGTCGCCCGCAGACGTCAGCAGGCTGCCCAGGGTGAGGGATGTTGGCATGAAGCCGTTAGAGCTTGAGCGCACCTTCTGCTGGGAACGGCAAGATTGGCTCTTGGTTTCATCTGCACGTGGCTTCTTCTGTTTATGGTTCTCAACAAGACTTACCAAAGCTTGTCCGAGCGTTGCACTTCGGCTACAGGCGGAGACACCATTCCCTGCCCAGTTTCGTGTGTCTTTTGACAAACCGGAATGCGTATTAGGAAGAGTTAGGCTATGAGATAATTTTGGTTGCAAAGGTCGGGTGTTGCCGTTGATATAGTTTGTCTGTTTTGCGTTCATACGGTTTCTTTGGCTGCGCGCAGGCAGGCTCGGCCGAGGAGGTGGGATTCTAGGCCTTACTGGTGGCATAGATTTTGGTCTCTGTGGTCTATGATCTGTCAGGCCAACAGGTCTTTGTGTTTGAGAGCTGGGCCTTGTGCCTGAATCGCTCTCCCTTCTGCTTTCATTTTGAGTCTCAGTAATCTTGCGTTCACTTTGCCATCTCTGTTCTTCGCACCTCTCAAAGTAGTCCAGGTCCCATATAGTATGATCTTGATAAGATGCCAGTTCCAGGCTGTTCCCGTTAGGGAATGAAGGATCCAAACTGTTTCCCTTCTCTTCTTCTGGTTCACCATTATTTGTTTCCTCAACCATTTTGGGCCCGGAGTCTTCTATTTTGACAAAACGGTGTGGAAAGATCCCTCGCCGCCCTCTCAGTTCCCCCTCCAGCCAACCATCTTCCAGGGTGTTCACAACACGTATGCGGTCACCCACATCAAAGTCTAGCTCACCAGGCTCCATGGCTCTAAATTCATATAGTGCCACTCCATAAACAGCACCTTCCACTTCTCCATCTTCTTCGACCAACTCTTTCTGCTCCTCTACCTCCACATCTTCCAAGGCATCTTCTTCAGTGCCCTCTGCTGCGTCGTCGTGCTCATTGCCTAGATACTGGGAGTCCGCCAGCTCCTGAGGTGATCGAAGAGGATTTAATAGTTCCACAAAGCCCTCTGGGAAGATGCCCCTTCGCCCGTCCAGCTCTCCCTCGTACCAACCCGGCTCGGGCAGCCCAGTGATGATGATCAGCTCCCCCTCGCGGAAGTCCAGCTCCTCGTTGAGCTGCGCATGGAGGCTCATGAGAGCCCGGGCCTGGCCGAGGGCATACGGTGGGAGGTCGGAAGCCTGAGCCTGGGCTGAGCGCTCGGATAGCTGCCTGGAGCGGCACGACAGGTTCAGCTCCTTCACGCAGGATGCGGGGAAGACACCACGGGATCCCCAGGCATTGCAGCCGTGAAGCCAGGATTCCCCAAGGTCCATGGACTCCCCTGTCTCCCCGACTACCACATCACCTGTGGAAACAAAGTTTTTCATGACCTTTAGATAGGGTTAGATTACTTTGACCACCAGTGTAAATCTTGGGAGTTTAACAGTAGTATTCTTGCCGGTCACTTCAGTCGTAAATATTATGCATAAAAGGAAACACACAAATGAATATTGTGTATTTTAACTCTTTTACAAGTAAAGAGAGTCAAGCCAATCAAATGGTTTATTCTGACTAGTTATTCAAGTTCACAAAAAGTTCAGGGTGTACAATGCTTCCTGCCCGTAGATAGCTGGGATAGGCACAAGCACTCGCTTGTGAGGATAAGCAGCTCAGAATGGATGCATGCATATTCAAGCTCATTTTTTTCTTTTCCATTATTTACTGTAATTTGATAAGTTTTTGATGGCTCTTCTGAATTATATGTTATTAAAATATATTTGAGAAATGTGTTAGGTACTGAATAGCATGTAAAAAAAATAAAATTACATATTAATTGGAATTTTTGAGAAACACAGGACTGGAAGAAAGGATTTTCAAATCCAAGCTTTAATTTATTTGTGTTATTTTTCTGTGGGTCTGTGGACCGAACTGGTCATCTACATGTTATGGGGGTCACATTCCAGCTCCCCACAGCTCCACCTCTTATTGTGTCTTCAGGCAAAACTGGGACACGGCCAACCAGAGCGTGGACATTCCTACCGGAATTGAACATGTCACAGATAGCCAATGAGGACGATTTCCTATTATGCAGGAAATGTCCTTTGCTGTCTATTCAACAAAAAAATACGGTAATTATTGTATATTAGCCATGGCGGGTTTGAATAAAATATTATTTGGGTCAAATATTTTGTCAGGCACATCTAGGACTACAACTACTGTAACCGCTAACACTTTGTTATTTAAAGGACAGCATTTTTCCCAATGTGAAGAATCTTTGCAAACATCATTGTATTTAGTCCTAAGCGTGTTGGGGAAAGACTCACACACACAAACGCACGCACACAATTAAATAAATAAACAGCTCATATCATTTTGTTGAGATAATTCAGGGAAACCAAAAACTCAACAGGGGAGTTCACGCTAGCTTCAGTTAAGCATCTGATGACATCTAGTGGGGAATTTGGAGAGGGAGCCTGACAGAAAAGAGGAGACTAATGCGGGAAACACACGTACCAACAATGGGGCCAATTTGAGTAGTTTCTCTCCCTTGCAATTTTGTGAGTGATTATCCTGTGGTGATGAATGTGTTCAGTCATTTTTCCTCCCCAATCTGCCCTGAAAATGATCGGGGCCAACAATCGGATATATTAAAGTCATTCAATGTCTGTTCTCTCTGTGGCTCTCATTTCTCATGTTCCTACGTTTCCTACTTTGAAAACATATTAAAAAAATGTTCGCTTAGTATAAATCCACGATGTGGCGGAGACAATGATGAACTGTGATATCATGGGGGAACACTAATATTTTTTAATACTACAATTTGTATTTTTCTTTGTATTTACCGTCAGTAAGAACACAAAAGCCACATTTTTCCATGTCATTTGTGGGGTCTGTCACAATTTCAAAATTGGTTAAAAAGTTAAAGAATCGGTAAGTGTGTGTCCCGCTTAGGGAGGCTAAAGTTTCCGGGTCCAAAATAAATCAAAAACAGTTTACCTTGGTCCAGTGACATCAAACAGTAGCGCTATGCCAAGTCAGGAAACACCATTCATTAGAAATCATGTTGGAATACAATCAACAATCTTTTTTTAACCTCTTCCAACTCATTTTCGGGCTGGCAGTACACAACACTTCGTACAGAATATTTACAGTAATATCATTTGAGTTTTTTAAATTTTTTTATACTGCCAGTTCGAAAATCCATGTTAATTTCAATTTAATGATCATGAAGTCAGGCCTTAAATTCAAATGCTAAAATTCTAATTCCATACCTCTCATTAAAGAAAGATTCCCCAGTTCCGTAGAGCAGAAATCATTGATGCACACGTACAGTCGGTCCCCAGGCTTGGTACTGGGAATGGTAACCTCTTCCACAAAGGTGCTGGGAAACTGACCTGAAGACACCACATCCAGGGGAAAACCCAACTTCCTTAGTTAACATGATCTTTAGTCATTTCAGTCATATTATGAGCAACTTCAATGTTTGCAGCAGACAGACAAATGTATTAATATCCCCTCCGTAGAGTCTACACCGAATAGCTGAAAGCTTCCCTCAAGATCGGTTTAGACTAACCCTGCCTGCCGACAACTTACCGGTGACGCCATCTTTGTTGCCGAGCAACCAGAACTCATCGACCACGCCGAGCACCTCGATGACATCGCCGGTGAAGAGCGGCAGCTCCTCGGAAACGCTGGGGAGGAACTCGAACACGGCGCGCACCAGCGATCCCGCTTCCATTACTCATAACCTGCATGAACGGGGAACTCGTGTCACCATTTTGAAAGACACGTTTGCACGTACACAAGATCCTGGCCGGCACGTGAGAACTGCGTTGGAAAAGAAATCGGCAAGCAAAAAAATAACAAAATGTGTTCATGAATAGCAACCACTCTTCTACATAGATCAACTACGGAAGACAAAATATCTTTGAGACAAACATAGGCAAGGACACAAATGTCATCGGACTAAGTCACTAATTCCAGATGGCGATGGCCTTGCCGAAACAGACGGGAAATGAGAGACGAGGGTTGCAGTTTCCTCTCGAATCAATGAGGCCTCTGTTCGGAACGACGGAAGAACAAGACTCCAGATCTATTAAGTGCTACCTCACCAGGGAGTTACCTGAGCTCAGGTTCTGCTGGAGGGGCTTGGAAAATGTGACCGACACAACCAGGTGTAAACACGTGAGGTGAAATACTAATGGTTGCATGAATTAAGTTTTTTTTTTAACAGACAACTGTTTCAACTGTGTGTACACAAGCCTATGACTCCGTTTTTCCTCAATTAACCATTTTTATAATCGCACTTTTTCCAGAAGTGAAGTTCCTCTTTTGGGCTTAATTTTTTTTAGCTCAGGGGTTAAAGTGACACCTGGTCCTTCAGCATGCATGGGACATCTTTCAGAACGTGATTTTTGTATATGAAATCAGGGGGAAAATCTGTTTCTTTGGGCCTTAAGTTGTGAAGTCAGGCAATCACAATGGAGGTGACCAATGTGGAAAGAGCAAGCAATTAAAAAAAATATATATATCTGGCCGTTTCTGTCTTTCTCTTTTTGTATTTCAGTATAGGTCTCAGTTTCCTGCTAATCGTCACATCACAAGAACAAGAAAAGTTGCATACCAGAAGCTGTGACCATCCATGCATGTCCATGCGTGCAGAAAACCCAACTTCAATCATCTTTGAGTGTTATGATCAAGACTCCCAGATTACCGTGGAAGGGAGTGCACTACGAGTTGCAACATTTTCAGTAAACATGCCTAATGCGTTTGGCTCAAGAATGTCACGTGTAGGGAGCCAAAAGAAATGTCAGACACAGACCAAGAATAATCAGGCGGTTTCGTTATTTTACACAGTGCGTAGTCCTAAGGACAAACTGGCCAATTGAAATCACAGTTGTGTTCACCTGGACTTGTAAAGGACCGCTGGGCTGCTGCAGCCACTTTCCGCCGGCTAATCCTGAGATCTGCATGTAGCCAGTCAAGCTCCTTATTGTTATTTATGGGTCTGGGTGAGTGTGTCACAGCGTTGCTTGGCGACTTTTACGCAAGCCTGAGGAAAATGTGATGGCGCTTTCGTCTCCGGCCGTGCCGAGTTGTACGTTACAGTTGGAGTTCGACGGACGCGTTGGAGAGCGTCGCATCCAGTCACAAACGAGCACACGACGCTCCGTCCATTATGACGGAAGCTGACAATCCATAGCAAAAAATGATAAAGTGTAGGGCACGGCCGAGGCAAGCTCAACTGCAAAAACATCGTAGTTCCTTTTGGCAACCATTGGCTTGCCGTTGGAGTCACACGCTTTAATGCAGTGATTCCCAACCACTGTGCAGAGGCAAAGTATCCAATTTCTAATTTATCGATCAATGCCAGTGACGTTTAATAGGAAGGCAGAACTGAAATGCTCACGATTAGCAGTTTTAAAACCAGAGGTGCAAGTAGTTGACCGCACCCCCAAAAATGTTGAATCGCTTATATTAATAGCTTAAATCGTAAATTCATTTTTAAAAAAAACATTACATACATTACCATTTAATATAAATATCTTAAAGATTATTTGTTCAGCTAGGCAAAAACACAGATGTGCTACGAAAACTCCCACCGGTAACGACACGGGCTAAACCTAGTTTCTCCCCAACATACAAAGATCTTAAAGACTCGTAATTTAGCACTTCAAGATACAACTTTTGATACCAATTACTATTTTCTATTACAGTACTTGGGGCTTTGTTATCATTTTGTACGATGTTATCACAAATGTAAGTGCTTTTTGTGACATATTTGTTTGGTGATCATGTATGGTGTATGGACAGTGTTAGAGAAAACACTTTTTTGAGTATGTAACTTGCTTCTAAAAACAATAATGAAAAGTACCAGATGGAGGCCATTTTGTTTGGGAAGAGAGGGGATAACAGTATCTCGATTCAAAGACAAAACAATTGAACAAACTTGGTAGACTTGCTTTGTTCTGAAAATTCAACCTTGACCAAAACAGGTGTGTCCCCTCTGGGATGGCTTACAAATTCCTGATAATGAAATGAACTTTGTACATTACCTTCTCATTCTTTCCTCTCGCAACATGGAAAGGAAATGAATGAGAGAACCGGCAGTACCAGTGCTAAGCCTCCAAAGTGGACCACAAGAGTAAAAGAGACGGTGTAAGTGTGGGCCACTTGGCACTGCCATGCACTAAGTAACAGTATTACGCTTGACAGCTCGGTCAACAGCTGACAGCCAGAGAAACTCTCACATATACGACAGCTGAGAGTGGGACAAACCCCCAGCTGTCTCTGCTTCAGGGACCATCGTCGTCACATCGCTTTTTTACTAGAGATGCACCGATAACTACAAATACTGTTATTTGACTACTCAGCAATATCAAGCACCAATATTTAATAATCTCATCACATCTTTGTGCAATATGTGAATTGGTTGCACCCAGTAAAGTTGCAGTTGATTCAGTCTCAACAAGGTTGTGGCCTCAACAAGAATGGAACCCCAACTGAGGCCTACAACTACACGTAATTCATCTGGGCAGCATGTAAACCATGTGATCAAACCATCCATCCATCCAATATTTTTATTTAACTCTCCATATTCTTTAATGTCTTTTTATCAGGTTTACAAGCTCATTTCGATGGAAAATGGCCAGGATGCCCTTTTTTAAGGTATTCCAGTTGGTTTTTACACCTGGTAAATGGGATGGACTGATTTCTCATTAATATTTGATATGTAAATAAGCATTGCACTTATTGGATTGATGTTATTCTCAATTCAAATATGGAATATAGCTTTGCTTTGATTGGTCTTTAACAAAATCAAAGCATTTGCGGCATCCAGTCATATCAGACAGTCATACAAAAAAAGCTCATCTTTTTGTACAGTCATGGCTAAAAACACGTGCGCCAATGGGGTGCAATTGCATGTTTAATATTCTAAGGTTTATATGGGATAAAATATAAATTAATAACTTTTATTTAGTCAAACACCTATTTGCAGTGTGAAGGCATGCAGAAATTCAGCAGTTGCTGACAGCCGTTTGTTACTGACCTGACAACCAACAATGAAAACACAACTCTCACCCCGTTCATCCCCAATTCAGTATGCCACAGTGGCAGACTGGCACACACGCGTATAATGGCAGAAGCCTCTGGAGAGGGCTCGATTATGTTTTGATACCAATTGTTGACTGCGCGACTTGCTCAATCAGACTGCTGAGTCGGCTGGAATTCAAAACAATACCCAAACACAGCCGGTGGACTGTTCTGGATATTAAAAAAACAACAACAAACAACTAACAAACGGTGGGTTTTCAGCACGTGCGCTGTGAGGTGGAGGGTAATGTGGGCAGTCGGGGGTGGAGGTGGTTTTTGGTTGGAGCCGTCCTGACAGCTGTCAAGCAGCCCATGTGGTTTCCTCACTGAGTCAAACATCTCCCTACTGTTCATTTCCTTTCTTCTCAACTCAGTTTTAAACAAATACAGCTGCAATACAGAGGACACACTTCTAAGCTCCAATAAAACAAATGTTAGTCATCTTTTTTGAGTGCTTCAAAGCCCGACAAAGGAAACAGTCCACATCATGCCGACTGCGCCTTTAAAGCAGCTACAATAACTGATTTTTGCACCTCTAAACAGTCAATGAGACTCAGCTCATTATTTAGCTGTCGTCTGCCTTTTTTTTTTGCCTTGGGCTTGAAAAAACCCACCGTGTGCCACCTACTTGGCAGCACCAAACTGACATTGATCAACACCAAAGGCGAATCTACAGCCAAATGAATTATTGCATGTCATTACGAGATCTTTGGCATTATCATCCCCATCATTTGAGATCATCTTTACTCCAAGCCAGAGTTTTAAGAGTGCATTTCAGGGCGATGATGTAGCATTTTGTGACCTCAGCCATTTGGACGAAACATCTGGCTTGCTGAGTCGAATGCCTGCAATCAGTAAAACAATTCAATGAGTAATTGGGGTGTGTTTTCATTAAATATTGACTGGAGAACTGTAAAATGGAAATGTTTAATCACCAGTGGTGGCGTTCCAGCCAACGGGGCCTTCGCTGCTACCCATAACACTATCAGAAGCACTCAACTAGATCAACAAACTAAATTATCAAATTTGCTCCATGTAGTTGTATTAAGGGCGGCAAGGTGGCTCAGCTGGAAAGCGTTGGCCTCACAGTTTTGAAGTCCCGGGTTCAATCCCAGACAAACATTAATTGGACACTCTAAAGTGTGATTGTGAGTGCGGCTGTTTGTCTCTATGTGCGCTGTGATTGGCTGGCAACCACTTCAGGGTGTACCCCGCCTCCTGCCCGTTGACAGCTGGGATAGGCTCCAGCACTCCCGCTACCCTCGTGAGGATAAGCAGCTAAGAAAATGGATGGATGGATTGATGGATAGTTGTATTAATACATTCACTGTCTATTCTGCTTCCATTAGGTGTGTATGAGATTTTCTGTGTCCAATCAGATTTCACCCTATTTAGTCTACGCCATGTCAATCTCATCGGTCCAAGGTCTTCAGAATCGGTAGTTCTAACTGATACAACTTTGACATTAACTTGAAATTAGCAACAGAATTGTTTCCCTAATAACTTAGATTTCAAATCAGTCCTCACAAGGCCAATGAGTTGAACCGCGAGCAAAACGTATTACCGACTGAGCAAAACGTGGTCATCTTAGCAAATAAATATTGATTCTGAACTGTTCCAGATGATGTACACAACCAGTCAAAAGCTTAGAAACCTTCTCATAGCATTTAAAGAAGAGACTGTGTCCAAACTTTAGACCGGCAATGCAAGAGGCAGTTTTATATGTTGTTTTATTGCCTGTTTGAAGAGTATTACTGGTTTAAAAGGTGGATTAAGTTGGGAAAATCCCCCACTGAAAAATCAAGGTACCAAATGCGAGGTCCGTCACAGGTAATTGGACTGTGAATTTAAGGAAGACAACATGTCTTCAGAAATGATGAATCATTCTGTTGGATGTCTAGCTGGAAATAACAGCGAGGGGATGTGTCTCCGAGGCTACAAAGATGAAGGAGGAAACTCGGGGTGCGTCCGTTGGAAAAAGTTTTCATCTGTACGCAGCACCATCCGACTCAAGAGTTTTCAAATCTGGCGAGCAAACGTCTGGGCATTCCACAATAGAATGCCAAAATCTTGCACGCTCTTCCTACTCGTTTCCATGTCCATTCCCAAGCACGTGTTGAATATAAACGACAGACACACACAACTCCGTGGAACCCCTCCTTTGCGTAAACATGAGCTCGGATGTCTGCGCTCGCATCGCCACGGTAACGGGGGACCGTGTTTGAAAAAGGCAGGGAGGGTTTTCCGAAGGGTGCCCGCGGGTACGCCGCGCCCTTCGAACACGGCGCAGGCCCTAATAGCTTGCATATGAGCTGTTACGTAACTCGTCTTCTCCTCTGGGTGTCGTAATCGGGACATGACAGCGGAGGCATCATCCCATTCAGGAGGAGAAAATGTGCGAACGTGTGGATTGTGATCTGTTCAGATTAAGAAACAATTGTTTCCACTGGAAATAAATGAAAAGGGAAAGGACTGTTGTCCGCGTTAACGCTATATTTACGCTACAGGCCATATTTTAACTGATATTTTAAAAGAAAGACAGCCAATGTAATATTTGCACGTTAAAGGTCAAATCTAAACACTCTTTCGACTCTTTTTCTTGCAATGGACGGCGAACTAAAAGTTGCAAATATGCCAGGTGTGCCGCGGGTAAGTCACATATTTTACTTCAGGGTTCAAAAATGATTATTTCTATACATTTATCTGCGCCAGGAAGACCACTGAAATAACAGTACAGTATAAGCTTTGTCTTCAACAGGCCCAAATGTCGCATTGATTGGGTACATTTTTGAGTAACTTCAAACCATTATTTTTGGAGTACCGGTACATATAATTTTTTTGGGACCTTGTTTTTCCTCAATAAAGGTTAGGGAAGACTCAGCTTCAGTATCAAGCAGCTGACTTGAGCAATCTGCTCCGATGTTTTCACTTTAAATGTGAGACCGCGTACTCAGGGAGCGTAACTTGGGGCTGCTGCAAAATACTTTACCCTGAGGCGACTACAAGTTATGCTTTGCAAAATGGATGAAAGCACCACGTGTCGTGAACCCTGTTGCAACGTCTAACAAAACAGAAATGAAGAAACAAATTTTATATGTAACAACGGTAAGTATATTTGTCATAATATAACTGTATTTAGTTTGTTTTTCTCCTAGTTGTCATATATTTGATAGTGGCATGATGTTCAGCATTACCAGTCACAACTGCATGACCTCTGTCCAAGTAGATTTTGAAAATGAAATTGAGTGTTTTTTCATTCTTGCTGTACAGTATTATAAAATGGATGGCTAGGAAAATCAAAATTTGTATTGGAATGTGTTACATAACCCTCTTTGGACCAAATAAAATTTTGCAGAGAGAAAAATCAGATAATTTCATAAAATGACACACTTAAACTCGATAATATTAAACCTGTTGCAAATTTGAAACCCCTGCCCGGAAATGGTTAATCTGCACGTTGATTCCAGTTGTAAAAATGTTTTCCTTTGTTAATTTTGTAAGATGGGTTTTATTCTCTCTGTGCAGTCATAATGTAATGACAAGTCCTTATTTTAAAAAGTGTTGTATTTGAGTAAAGATATGCGACATTTGGAAAAAAAAAAAGATCAAAGAATATCCATGCATCCATTTTCTTTGGCGCTAATCCTCACAAGGGTCACGGGGAGTGCTGGAGCCTACCTCGGCTGTCAACGGGCAGGAGGCAGGGTACACCCTGAACTGGTTGCCAGCCAATCACAGGGCACATGGAGACATACAACAGCCGCACTCACAATCACACCTAGGGGCGATTTAGAGCCTCCAATTCATGTTGCATGTTTTGGGGATGTGGGAGGAAACCGGATTGCCCGGAGAAAACTCACGCATCACGGGGAGGACATGCAAACTCCATCAAACCCGGGTCGTCAGGACTGTGAGCCCAACGCTTTACCCGCTGACCACCATGCCGCCAATCAAAGAATATGTGATAAATAAGTAAAAAAAAAGTTTAATCACAAACACAAGAGCGAAAGGCATTCTCAAGTATCGGTATTGAAATGGTGCATCCCTAAAAATTCAGAGGTACCGCAACATGATGACTCAACGGAGCGTGATGGGAATAATGCAGTCACAGCCTTGATTATCATCCAAGTAAAATGCTGTTCACGCTAAATTATTACAAGCGAGCTCCCCTTAAGACCGCCGCCTGGAAAAACATTCACCGGTCAAAAAAGGGAGCGGGAAGCGACCCTTTTCCCACCACACGAATCACATGAAGGAACACACATGCTTGTCTTACATCATGATGGATTAATTCGGCAAATTTACAGATCCTGTCTACAAAGAACACGAGAAAAACGAGAGTCCCTGCCGGTTCCTCGCGACGATAACTAACACTTATGATCTCCACAAAGTGGCCATTTATAGGCTTTCAACAATGTATCCAAATGCACATAATTACACGTTCACGCCGGTTTTATTGGAAAACCCAAAGCCAAATCTGGGCCCTTCAAAGCTAAGCATCTCCAGTTCCTTTGCCAAAGAGGCCACTGGTGGCGCTGAATAATTCAAACCTCACACAAACACCTCAGTTACGAACTGCACTGACACTTATGCAAATCCTCACAGTCAAACTTGCAAAGACAGGTACATATAAGCAGATGTAACTCTATTATTATTATTTTTACATTTTCGCATGACTACAAGATAAAGCTTTGTGGGTGAGCTGGAGCCAATCCCAGCAGATTTGGGAAGAGATGGGCAACATGCTGGACTGCTTGCATAAAGACATTCACTTCTTAAAAATGCAGTTTTTGTTTTCATAAAACATATCACTAACACCCATTCCATATTGCTGTTACTTTGTACATTCAAACATTCATGACGCTGCTACAACTGTACACAGAAGTATTGTACTGTATTGTACAACATCTCTGACTTCACTCATACTTTACATGGACTGCTTCTATCTGCAATGCCACTGCAGAATCTAGTATCGTTTAGTACAGTTTTTATATGATTTATTTTCATTTTAGAGTTGGACCCAAATATAAGAAGAAGAAAAATGAAAAAGGTGTTCATTTTTGGAGCATTTTGAGAACCTCGAGGCCTGCGAGGGCTCAATAAGGCGAGAATTTGGAGAGCATCAACAACAAGTGACGGGTGAGGGACAGCAGGCGGATTATTGGGTCTGGAGGACTCCCGCTGCAGGTCATCGCTCATTTAGAGGAGTTAAATTATTGTGCTGTGAGAGATCATCATGCAAACCAACTGGAAATGATCCAAATCCACTTCACTGGTCGGAAAATTGCAAATATGCTATCTTTAGCTATCTATGCCAGCAACATATAGGGACAGGCAGAATAAATAAACCTTCTTCCACGAGATGGCAGTCCGTTTATAACTAATCTATGAGCAGTATTTCTGTAATTTTGAGCCCTTTTTTGTTTGGCGGTGCGGCTTGAAGTGTTTCTTACGGAAAATATATGCCTTGGCTCAATAACGGTTGGGAAATGTATACAGAGACCTCATAGTTCAAAGTCGGACATTAAGCATGTGTTATTACAAACATACACACACTAAAAGACGCATGAAACACCATGTTTTAAGTCTCACCTATTTGGATGATTGAAGTCCAGAGGCAATCGACGACTTTTAAGATCCAGGAAGCCTCACGAAGCAACTTTTTTTTTTTTTTTGCTCAGCTCGTTGATGATGTGTTGGCACTCGTGTCCCCCCCACCGACGCAGCCTCGGCGACTACACTACCCACAGCTTGAAAACAAAGAAAAGGAAGCGAGAGCATAAGCTACGCTTTATTAGCAAAATCATGTCGGCGCAGTCCCCGTTCTGTCGCGGCAGAATCAGCTGTCATCTGGTCAGACGTCAGAGGTGGCGGAATTCAGGCGAGCTCTCTCAGCGTCTCCGCTCTCCATGCCTGCACTCTGTCAGAGCCCACCCACTTTTTTCCAATAGAAATCCCGTTAGGTGCCCCGCCTCGATGCCTGACTGAAAAGAAAGAGAAAGTCCACTTTTCCCAACGAGCGGCCTTACGTGGCCCCGCAGGTTGCCTCAAGAAAAATAAAGTAACCGCACGTAGTTTTACATGAATTAACTCAGATAAAATTATGAATTTTATACGTATTATGTTAAGACATTGATAAGAAAACGACTGTTAACGTTTCAAGGCACTAGTTTTTTTGTCCAAGGTGAAGAAAAGTATGCTTTGCTATTTTCATTTAATGCTAAAGAATGCTAATGCTAATAAACAGCTAACTTATTTTTAACTAGTTGGCGATACGGTATCGTTTTAAGTATTTTTTTTACAAGTTATATTTTAACGCTTAGTTTTAATTTATATTTATAGATTTGAATATTTTCATGTTGTGGTTGTAATTCACATTCACTTTGATTTAATTCGATCTTCGGCGAGCTTTTATATTCACAACAAAATATTAATATTTATTACTTTAATTTAGGTGTTTAACATTTTTTAACTTCTTTTCTTCAAAGAGCTTCCTTTACTTCCTGAATAAGAGAAGACAAAATGCACTTTTTCCGGCAACCACTGTACGGTCATGGCCGGATGTGTTGCTGAACTGTACTTTCCTCATATTTTTCATGTATTTATTTTTTAATTATTATTATTATTTTATGTTGCCTTATACCCTGTACATAGCAGCCCGCCTATCCCATGTGCCAACATGAGTGCCATGTTGGAAAGGTCAACGTTTCCCTCAAATGCTATGCATGGTCATTGAAATTAAGTTGTAACTTGCTCATTTCTCAAACGATATTTAACATACTATTTAAAAACACAACGACAACCTCTTACGTGTGAACTTTTACCATTTCCAGTTCTATTGTCATGATTTTTTTATGGCATTCTGTGCACCCAAATACTGCACAATGTACAGACATCCTTGGTGTTTTGGTTTTCTTGCCATTCACAAACATTGAATGTGCTTGATGACTTTGTTTAGTGCTGGTGGAGGCACCTAGCTCAAAAGTAGTCTGTTGTATTTATTACACATTACTTTTATGTCTCTAAACATTTTAATATTGAAATGGGTATGTTTATTTTAAAAACACAATTAGTGCTTCACTCTGTTTGCGTCCATAATGCTGATAAACCCATCCATTTTCCAAATCACTTATCCTCACAAAGGTGGCAAGAGTGCTGGAGCCTATCTCAGCTAACTTTGGGCGAAAGGCAGACTACGTACTGAAGTGGTCGCCTGTTACTCACAGGGCACACGTCAAGACAATCACTGAGCGAGAATTGAACCCACGCTGCCAGCACCAAAGTCAGGCATGTGCACCTCATGAATTTCCATTATTTTTTGCAATGCAAAACACTGACATTTTAAAAGTACATTTTCTTCTGCTTTGAATAGAATGTTTTAAGAAAAAAAAGGCATAATTGTAAAAAGTCTGAGTCACATAATCATTATTTTTTACCGCACAACCCAGAACAATTCTCAATCAGCCATTTCTTAAATGTGTTTGTGAAATGAAAGGCTATATGTAGATTTTGCTGATTCTGCATGACAGCTTCCTCATATGTGATCTTGTATATGCAAGAACAATGGCAGGAAAAGGAGCCCAATCGCAAATGTGGACATGGAAATGGCAGAGATTTAAGTGACACTAAAACCTACGCGTGGGGAATAATAAACAGGCGGGGAACTTATGAAGATAAAAGCGTGAAAACAACATTTGAACTGAAAAAAAAAACGTATAACACTGCAATATCCCAATCAAGGACACCTTAACACACTCATACATAGTTCAAAACTATGTATGCCTAAATAAACAAACTTGAGCGTACCACAGGATATACCACACCCATTGCATGGTGGGATAGGCTCCAGGTTGCAACAACACTGCCTAGGATCAGCGCTAATAGACAACAGATGGCCGACCATATTAATACATTTGTTTGGAACAAAATATGAGAAAGCAGCGTGCCTAAGTGTATTTTTAATCATAGTTTAAAGCGCATTTAGAATTTTTCAAACTTTTTATGAATTAATGGATTTTTTTTGGGAGGTATTTGTTCAGTATTTTCAAATTGTTTCTATTTTTTCATTTATTATTATTATTTTATTTTATTTTCCCCCTTTTTTGTCTTTCCTATGGTTACATTTTTTTCTGTGCACTTATGATGGCCTTCAATTAACTGTGGACTTTCACTATTCACTATAACCCTGGTCACTATCCCCTGTGATTAGTGGGGAGCTACTGTGGTTATTATTACTATTGTTCCAATACACGTAATGTTATGGTGTGATAAAGTAACGTAATCTAAAATCTGACCAGTTGGTGTAGACACACAGAAGGATATATGTACAGTATGTATGATATCACCATCATATTTTATAGTGCGATCTGCAGTGTAGTGGTTCACATAACTGACTTTCACGACAATCAAATCATAATTTGTGAGTCAATGGACGCGCTTTTGAGGAGTGTGGGAGATGACCGGCAGCGTAGGGCCACGTTAGGGCATCCCTGACGTCACTTTTTGTCCACTAACCAAACAGACACACACACATATACTGTATGCCCACCAAAGAGAATGCTCCAGAGTGTTGTGTCTGCATGAAACGCTGCCTTTGTGTCTCCTCTGGCAGGGGCTGCTTTCATTCAAGGGCATTTTGGCGGTCCATTGTTGTCTTTTGACTATTTGCTCTGGTCACTTAATGCACTGTAGGAGAAAACAATCGTTCCGTTGTGAAGACGCTGTGGCCGGACCTTCCGGTGGGCCAAAGGAGAACTGCTGCAAAGGGCGACCCATCATGACTGGCTCACTCACGCTACGTTATAAGCCCAGGTATCACTACCGAGACACTTTTTTTTTTTTTTTTTTTACATAGACTGTATGCATAGGGAAGTGACTCCTCACCACAAACAGGAAATGATCCATTTTCTTTGCGGGTAATTCGGAAAAATAAAGGGTAAAAATACAAAAAACAGATAATGTTGATTTGATCATCAATCTATAATGGTGACATATAGTGACAGGCGGAACCATTAAGTGCTTTTTCACTCAATGATGGAAAATCAATTGACCTGTTTCTCCACCTGTTGCCAGTCATACAATAGAATGACAGCCTTGTGTTCAACTATCCATCCATTCATCAATCCATTTTCTTAGCCGCTTACCCTCACAAGGGTCGCAGTCACACTTAGGGGCAATTTAGAGTATCCAATTAATGTTGCATGTTTTGGGGATGTGGGAAGAAACCCGAGTGCCCGGAGAAAACCCACACAGGCACGGGGAGAACATGCAAACTCCACAAAGGGAAGGCTGCGATTGAACCCGGGTTGTCAGAACTGTGAGGCCAACCTTTTCCAGCTGAGGCACCGTGCCGCCTGCGTTCAACTAAACAAGTCCAAATTTCACACAAAGTAAAATTGTGAGTAAACTTTGACCAATCATCAGCAATTCATTGTACAATAGTGCCTTGAGTTATGAGTTTACTTTTGTTTTGTAACCATTATTTTTGTTTTCTGTTTAATTTGATAGTAAATGTCCACTGGGACTGGCATAATAACTTTATCATTATCATTATCTATCTTATTATCTGCCACATCGTTGCTTGTTGTGAAGGGAGTTGAGTTCATTGCCACCATAGAGTGCTCGTATGTCAATTTTTTGCTTGCAAGCCAAACCAAAAAAAAAAAGTGGATCACTTGACTCTCAAGGCACCACTACAGTATCCAACATTTAGTGACATTTTTGCCTGGTGGTATTGTTCTAGTGTAAAATAGGTGCCTCGGTTCTCATAGAGGTTGGAAAATACTGACATTGGCCCCTGTAGCCGTTGAGAGGCCTTTTTGCGCGTCACAGCCTGCAATGTGAAGTGTTCTTTTCCTCTTTCCTGCCCTTCACAGAGGGGCTATTGTTACTTTGTTTGCTTTTCGAAAAGCACCGTCACGAAAAGAGTCTTAGAAAGAAAAAAAAAGTAAGTGTAAAGAGAAAAAATGTAGTCCATTGCCATGGGACCTATCCAAGGCCGTTAAAACTTGATATGGTTGGATGTGGTCCACATTCTAGCAAGAATTCACACAAGCTTGTCATGGTTAATCCTCAGTAGAGTATTTGGGTAGAGGGAGGTGTTTTGTTTAGACATTTGCGTGTTTTATGTAACAGTGCTGTATAATGTTAGACTTTGTAACATCCTGTCCTCTGCTACCACCTTCTGGAATAACTGGGTCACTTTCAGATAATGGAAAATTACTTCTCGTCTTGCATGGAAATAAAATGATACTGTGGAGTGCTTTCTCACCCATTTTAAAATTTATTCCTTGTCTCATTTGTCTGTAATAGCGAGCAACCCCATATTGTAAATTTATTATGGCTCACCGGGTAAAAAAAAGGTTCCCTTCTCATGCTTTAGACTCATTGAACAAGTGATAAAAGCATTGAGAACAGGTGGAGTGATTTAGTCATGTGACATGAGAAAACAGATTTTTTATTTATTCATCCAACAAATAATGTGTCATGAAAAAAATCCTAAATAAAGGACAACCATCTTCATCTCAATACTGTTACATAAATACACCAATCTTTGAATAATTTCTTAATACAGTCAGAAACAACAACAAAAATCACAGGGCTACAAATGTAAAATTACATATCCCGTCATTTTTATGTGTATGTTTTCATACGGCTTGTTTGCATGTGAACGCCCGCGTGTCCTTTTAAATCGTGTCCTCATCTTGGGCCCAATTTTAAGGCGGACTTGGGAGATGACAGGTTCCTCCTGCCTTGGTGCTGCTTCGTCTTCACGTTTTGTTTTGGTGCCTTTTTCAAGTAAAAATTCAGCTGTCGTGGAGTGAAATAACAAAAGGGATCAACATACTGAGGAAACGGTGGCTCACAAATCTGTCACAGAAAGGATCATTTTAAAAAATACTTTGCTGTCCAACTACCACCAAAATAAATTAAAATGCAGTAAATAATTGTTTGAAAACTTGAAAGTTAGTCAGCGTAACATTATGCACACTTTGAACGTTGAACGCAATGATTCTCCTTACGCCACTAGAGGGAGACCTTGTTCCACTATCCTACTTTGAGAATAACGGATGTCATTTCAAAATACTGAGGTTTATGACGAGGTTTCCAACCTGTGTAGCTTCAGCTGGTCCCACTGTGACGGTACTGGAGGAGACGGTGTAACCCGGGGCGGAGGCTGTCACCGTGTACGTGCCAGGCAGCAGGAGTCGGAAATAGTCGCCATGCACTCCTGGTGATCAATCCAGTAAGTTGCACTTTGAATCACCTTTTGATTTTGGACCGCTAAAGTTGAGTATCGGGTTGGGGGACTCACCACTGGTCACATCATGGTTGATGCCTGACACTGAGATCTCAGCATTCTTGATAGGGTTGTTGTTTTCGTCATACACCATGCCTTTTATCCCATGGTGCACCTGTAATGGACCGAGACCTCCCATTATGTGTGCTCACTCGTCATCCACTTGAAACAAATAATGCCCCCTCTTTTACCACTTCAATGTGTACAATAACATTTTTGTTCCAGAAATCCCCCCCGCCCTTTTTTTCCTGTTAAGTAAAGAAAGGTGGACTTTTCTGCTCCCAGTACCACCATGAGAACCGAAAATCTATCCACTTGGCCTTAAACACAATGACTTTTCTTTTCTTGACTGGCCTTCCACCTAACACTACAAGGAGGCAGATAAGACCTGCAGTTGGTCATTTTGTGGAGCAGCATACATAAACCCGTTGTTTAAAAATGGGACATCTGCATCCTTATGAGGCTCTTCACCACCAGGTTCAATCATGTCCAATTGAAGCTGCTCATCTCATCCCCTTTAAATCAGGTGCAACAGTCCTGCATAGTCTCTATAGGGATGAGAATTTTCCGCGGATTCGTGGAATTCTGAGTTTTTTCAGATTAAACTTTCATTTTGGTAAAACGTGTAAATCCGTTGAGAATTTTTTTTTTTTTTGGGTACGGCTTGACACGGGGCACAAGTCGTGAAATTGGTCACAGCTCTGATTGCGGAAAACAGCATCGCT
This sequence comes from Syngnathoides biaculeatus, assembly GCF_019802595.1. Classification (NCBI taxonomy): domain Eukaryota; kingdom Metazoa; phylum Chordata; class Actinopteri; order Syngnathiformes; family Syngnathidae; genus Syngnathoides; species Syngnathoides biaculeatus. The sequence continues at coordinate 14,223,662 of NC_084661.1, read as the reverse complement.
ATCTGTTTGCATTCAAATTGGTGTTTATAATAACGAGAACATCCTGATTTTTGGAAGCATTTTGTCAGTATTTCATCGGTATTTTCACTTTGATGTTAACATTTCATAGAGAAGCGTTCTTTTTACGCCGGCATAGTTCTAACTTGTAGACATACGTACGCATATGTTATCGAGCCGTCTGCATGTTTGACAGTATGGCGAAAGCCTTGGAGCAAAAAGATGTAGATCGTGCCAGGGAAATTGATAAAAACCACAGGTTAAAAAACTGTTTCAGATGTGCATGGCTTGTAAAAGTGTAAGATAGGAACAAAAACTGTGTCAACACGTCTAACCGAACACATACAAAAAGCACACGTTCCCGGCAAAGTGCTGTGCACTCTGCGTTCCGGTATGATCCATTATGGAAGCCGAGGAGCAAAAAATATCAAGGAGCATAACCAAACCAATTACTTGTGTACTTATTTCTGAAGTATAACTTGTAAGTGCAGTAGCCTATTTGATATCAATTTCACTCAGTCTACATTTTTACGTCTGACGTTTGGCAAACTTACTTTGGTTGTTTGGACTCATATTTTAAGTTTTCAAAATGTTATGATTGCCCTATATTTACACTGAGGTCACCATTTAACAGTGTGTTTTCTAAAAAAAAATGCCGTGCCGAAAGTGGGGCGCACCCCCCTTTGAACATCCCACCCCCAAATGCAGAAATTTTCAGTGTTTTTCTAAATTGGTTATTGTCATCCCTGAATATGTATGTGTGGCAGTACATGGGATGCTTTATGAAGGTTAGAATAATGCCCCCCCGAGATGCTGCCCTGTTCGGCCCCACATACCACACATACCAGAAATCACCACTGGCCTCGCCCAAGTTCCCCCCTGAAATTTCTGCACTAGAGTGCAAACAAGAGTCTTTAATTTAGTAAACAAACACCGTGTTTTAGTCCAGTGTGGTGTGTATAATTAGAACAAAAGGAACATTTGACCCTTCCATCATGGCTTTCATAACTGTACATTGCCATTCCGTATACTTTGCTCAAGTGGATTTTGCACTTTTGCTTCTTCATACTTGCCCGAGCTAAAAGTCAAGAGTTGTATCCAAAATGTTGCACGCTCAAAATTGACTGACAAAGTAGTCAGTCGCGCCGCAGAACCGCGCTGGGAATTTCGCCGACCTTATTTTGGCAGGAAATATCAGAAACAAACCTGTTCCATAAAGGAAACCAGCGCTTCGCGATTGCCAAGCCATTCTCTGGGCAGCGCAGACTCGGAAGGGAACTTGTCGCAGCTCAGCTCGAGGGTGATCTCGAAACAGTTGGTGTATAAGTAGTTGAAGTCCTGCATGCCTGCAACACAGCGCAAGATTGACTTGAAATGATCTCAACGTTCAACGTTTTCCCGTACAGCTCTGAACAACAACCTACCGGGAAATGTTCAAACGTGTAACAGTGCGCCACTTGCATCGCAGAGTTCAAACGTAACATGCAACTGGCGGCAAATAGAGACATTAAAACAAATATGACACACTCCTATTAAATGTGATCTAGCGCAAGGTTGAAGCCTTGCAAAACAAAAACAACTCGACAGCTTCGCATTCCAGCCAAGGACTTATGGCTCAAACAAGTATTTGGCGTTTTTTTTTTTTGCACTCATGAATAAAATGAGGTGAAAGGTTTGATGAATGTGGAGCCCACAGGGAGCAACTGTATTACCGTAAAATGCTCTACAAGTTTCATAATGAAGCACTCAGCCAAGAAGCGTGAGGACACCAGGTTTTCTACCAAAAGAAAGTCAACACACCCCTGTTCAAAGGCTAGTATTTTTATCTGAAAAATTATACAGAAACAAATCACGTCAAAACTTTATCCACCATTAATGTGACTCATATCCTGCATAACATAGTTTCATTTGATCAGAAAATCCTTTGTGAGGGTGATTAAATAATAACAACTAATAATGTGTTTGGACATGCTTCCACACCCTCATATTACAAGGATATTACAAGGCTGCGTTCACAATTAACCACACATCACATTCAAACTCTTGTTAAATGGGATTCAGCACAGATCTGCTACCATTTAAAGTGCGGATTTGCCGCCATTTTCCTTGCTTTCTAGCACGTTTCGTGCGAACTGACTATAATTTTGATTGGTTGTCCCCAAAGCTGAGTGGGGTTTTTAGTACTTTGAGTCCAACATGGTATCTAATGTTATTTACTTTTTGTGTTTATTTACTGACCTTTAGACAGCGAGTACCAGCTGGCTCCGTTGGTGATGCCCTCTTCAAAGTAGTCGCCGCAGTTCCACCCCTTGTGCATCCAGCTGTGTGCGTACGAGTAAGTCCTCGCCAACTGACATCACACACACACACTTGCAAATTCCTTCCGGCTGATATTTCTATGACGTCACAGTCATGTAGTTGCTCACGTTTCTGAAGATTTTGTCGTCAGCGGTGGCGGCGTAGGTGGTCCTCCCTCGAATGCGGGGGTCCCGCGACTTGTCAAAGGGGTAGTTGGCCACCACGGCTCCGCCGTGGAGATTAGCGGACAGGACGAAGTTGTGGTTTTGCATCCATTTAATGACCGCGCGAGTTTCTGGTTCCACCTAGTGACAGTATTAAAGGACAGCGCACAATTAAGCCACTGTACCTACGTACTCAATAAAATGGGTCAAATTATTCCACAACAGAGCAAGAGAGTTAAAAGGCTGTTTTTTTGTTCACTGTGTATGTTTCAAACTAAAGGAGATCATGAATCATTTGACTTTAGACCTTATTTCGCAAAAGTACAGTACACCGAGCACATCTGTTTTTCTTCTTACCCCCATATCTTCTTAATAGCTTCATTTCTTGGCTGGTCAACTGGACAGAAATTGCTGCTTGTTCAATGTTTTTTCAGTATTGGACAACTCGCATAATGTTCAGCCATGCATGCCTATATGATTAATCATGCAGTGTATCTTCTGAAATCACTTTCTGAACTCTTTGCCCTGACTCCATTCCTGTGAGGTTTTGCTCATTATTGATGGACCACATGGATTTGTTTAAAATCGGCATTCCCCCAAATTGAAACTGTCCATCTTTTTATTTGTAAATTACACACGTATTTAACATATTTTACTCCAATAACTATGAGGAAAATACTCCATTTTTGAGTACGGAAGTGGACTCTGGATGAGCGCGTTTGCCTCACAGGTCTGAGACTCAGGTTTCAAACTTTGGTTTCGGACAGATTCCAAAAAGCAAATTTGAAGTCCAATCCATATATTTGGTAAAATTAAAGGTCAAATCTAATAAAGTGAGGAGGAAACAGGAAAAGTTTCTCACAGTAACAGAGCAAAGCATTGAGATGCTCAAATAATATTAGTAAAATAAAAGGATTAAATAGCAGTTACATACACTACACACATTCATTTAATTTTCATTTGAGAAATTTTCAGCTTTAAAATACAGCCGATGCGGCTGCTTCTTTTCTGGAAGTAATTTTTTTTCTGCCCCTCTCCATGCATCACGCATGTAGTTATAGCAGCACTACTGTGAGGTATGCGTGACAATAAACACCAGTCTCCGCTTCGACAAATCTCAGGAGTACGGCGGCCTCGGACCGGGCGTTAGCAGTCTGGCAGCTATTTATTTTGAGTGGCGCTTTGTTTAGCGTTGAAGCGCTGCAGGCTTACATGTGGACAAATAGGCAGGCATATCTGAGTGTTTTTTTTACCCCCCAAACACAAAGCAGAGAGGGCCCCTGCATGACCCATTGGAAGAAAGATTCAGTTTATGGGATGGGTCACAGCAGAATAGGCACATATTTGTGCTAAAGTGTCACATTTTAATTTCTATGAAGAGCAGATGGACTGTCTCTCCTAGATAAGGTTGAAAAAATTATGTTAAAAAAATACAGTACCGGTACGTCAATGCAAAACAATATTTCTTTGCCATTTTTAGTTAATTATTTCTTATAAATTGCATCATAATTATTTAACCATTGATTTAATAAAATGTGAAATAATATTTACAAAATATTTTTTTATCATTTACAATAAATAATGTATACAATCATTAACCCACCATTTAAAAAAATCAATTAATACATGCAAAAAATATTTTTGTATTATTTATAATAAATAAGATGATTTTCCCAATTCTTTAATGAAGAAGAATACCCCAAAAAATAATGTAGAGTGGCTATAAAAAGTCAACTGACCCACCGCGTCCCGTGTGTGCGTCTGACCTGTTGCTCCCAATTGTCAGGCAGCGGCAGGTGATGGTTGCGTCCGTTCGTCTTCTCGTAGTAATACATGAGCGCGTTCAGGTCTGGAAAGTTGCGGTTCAGGTCAATTTCCCGCATGTTGCCCCGACCGTCCAGGTAGCCGTTGAACTCTGGACCCTGTTTAGAACCAAAAAATAGAAGGTCAGATTATTATATTTATTCTCATGACTTCACACCCTTTTGCTCGTATTTTTACGATTTTCTTCTTTCTTTATGACTTTTTTCCTTCTCTTGTAATGTGTATCATTCTTCCAACATAGCATTTTTTTGCTTTATGACTTTTTTATCCTTTAATTACAACGTTTTTTCTATTCAAATCTCTCCTTTTTTCTTGCACAATATTCCCACCATATTATTTTTCCTCATAACATCATGTTTTACCACGTAAATTTGCCATTTTCCTTCTCAGCACTGTCTTTATTTTCAACCTGCCAACGTGCTCTCGTGGTGCGTTCGGGTGGCTGTTACCTGTCTGGCGGCCACCTCGTAGCCATCGGGGTTCATCGAGGGCATGATGTGGATGCGCGTGTCGTAAATGAGCCTCATGATTCGCTGGTTTCCGGCCTGGAATTCCTCGCACAGGAACTGCGACAGTTTGATGAGCAACTCGCGGCCGAGTACCTCGTTGCCGTGCATATTGCCCACGTATTTGAACTCGGGTTCCACTGGAAAGGAAATGTACAAGAGACACCACAACAGGTCAACAAGGCATGAAAATGACTGCCGGAGCATGTGCACACATCCACGCAGCACATAGGCTTTCCGTTAGCTTGCAAACCACATTTGCATTCCCTTTGAGAGCCGGACAATTTATTATTTAACATTCAACCCCCAAGGGCACTCATTAAAATACTCCGAATTTCGAAGTTAACAATTTGGACTTGTTTTTCAAAAACCAAGTTATGCTATTACCAGGAAAATGTCATTTAATGTGGGCTATTACAATCAAGTAAAGTCAGAATATGACAATTTTAGATTATGAAGAACATCTTTAGTATGCTGTGATAGTACAAGAAAATAGCCCCCCAAAAATCAGAATTTTAACAGGAAATAATGATGATTTTAAATGCATTTACCCATTCATGGGCAGGGTGGCAATTTTTTGCCTTATTGCGATAAAAGTAATAACCTAACTAACCCTATCCTAACAGGCCACAATCAAGGAAATAACACTTCTTTTTCGTTCATTGTTAAGTTATATTATAACTTTACGAATTTATAATCTTGTCCCAAAAATGGGACGCTGCCCACGAGAGGGTACTTGTGTTTTCTTAGTAGATCGTCCCAAAAACCAGAATCAGAATCAGATTAAAACACTTCAATATTTTGATATACTGAAGGATATAATGCGTGAAAATCGTGATGTCCCAAAAATGGGACGCTGCCCACGAATAGGTTAAATTGTAATAACTTTTGGGAGAAAAAAGTCCTGATTTTGCAAGATATACAAAAATATTTTTTTAAGACGTACAGAAGTGATTTTAGTGTAAAATTTAGTAAAGTGGTAAAATCACACGAAAAAGTGTAATTTTGCCAGTGTAAAATTTCAATGGTATAAGAAACAAAATAAGAGGGAGGAACCACTTTGTCTATTTTCGTGAATTTCGGTTCAAGAGTTGAGCTTCAGGAAGTCACTCTATCACGGCACTGAATTATCTGGTCAGGGTTGTGTGGAAAGATCAGTTATCAGCCTGTTACTCGGTTTAACACAAGTACAGTACTGTAAGTATATACTGTACAGGCCACCGGCCTTAGGTTGCCCACCCCCTAGTTTAAAGTTTACAGGAGGATTGAGCAAAACAAGTCTACACAGGTCACTCGTTCCCCTTGCGCAAAGTGCGCGGTTCCTGTTTTTGTTCCCCGTGGGCACCTTGCAGCAGAACGGGCGTACATCCTATTCTGCTAAAGGAAACCCGTGCAGTGAAAACACAAGATAAGCCAAAATGATTTCTCTTAAATATGCACCAGTGGAAACCGTGGCCAATGTAAGCGGCGGCAGTTTTGTGTGCAAAATAAACATGTGGCGGTATAATTTCTGCGGTGACAAGTGAGGGCCTGTACCTTAAATAACGCAACCAACCCCCTCGAAAGTGACTTGAAATAAATCACAAATGTTTTTCACTTTAATTTTCATTTTCCATTCCAAATATGCCGATTTGGCTTCAAGAGTGACACATTGTGCATGTAAACAACTTAAAAGATGCCAAATCCAACATTCTTTGGCTCCCTTTTTTGACTTTTGTCTTTTTGTTTTTTTTTACCAGGAAAAACCAACACACTGCTCCATCTTGTGCAAAAATAGAAGACAGTGTGGTATGCAACCCAACCCAACCATAGATTTCCCTCTGCCAATTCTACTAAAAGACATCATGCCTTGCCATATTACTGACATATAATGTACGGTGGTTTCAAAAAGTCAACACACCCCTTTTCAAATGCCAGTTTTAATGCTATAAAAAAATGACACAAGACAAATGATGTGAAAGCTTTTCCCACCATTATTTTAAAATTTATAAATAAAAAAAATACACATTTTCAAGAGGGGAAATAAAAATAAGTAAATGAAAAAATGTGGTTGCAAAAGTGTACACACCTTCTTATGACTGAGGGTGTGGCTGTGCTCGGAATTAACCAATCAGATTCAGACTTAGGTTAAATTAGCTTAAAATGACTCTGGGTTAACCGCAAATAAAGTTCAGCTGTTCTAGTTTCAACATGTGCCTGGTGAATAAAAGCGGTCAGAGCATTTTTACTCGAAAAGTTTCAATATTACGTGAATGACGCTATAGATTTCACAGGACAAAGTTGTTAAATCATGTAAATTTGTCATTTGTGAGAAAAAGTTGATATTTTACAATGGTGATGGATTCTCATTTTATACACAAATCCAGCCATAATAGGACACATTTTCTTCCCGTCTTTTCACAAAAAATATCTACATATCATCTGCTTGACCCCCTAATAATTATGTCAAAATTTCATGAGCAAAAAAAGGTTGTGATTTGTAGAAGAATGTATTTGAAATTAGTGCGGGACCAGTTTACCTTCACTATTGGCAACCCAATGAAAAATACCGGGTGACCCATTTTGGCTGTGCACTTTCAGTTTGGTCACCCGTCTTAAAACGGCATGCCGTCCGCAGAGGGGAAGCGCCGGAGCGAGGTGTTACTCACGCGCCTCGTGGATGCCCGGGTTGTCGCTGAACTCCAGCACGTAGAGGTGGCGCCCCTCCACGCTGCGGCCCACGCTGTAGATGCGCGTGATGTAGGGGCACTGGTTGTGCACGGCGAACAAAGCTCTCACCATGTCCTCGTAGCGGTGATGCTGAAGCTCCGAGCCGGCCGCCAGGAACCCCGCCAGGAGCGCGGGGAGCCAGGGAAGAAGAAGAGCCCTCCCCCTGCACTGCATGATGGCTGGAGTGAAAGGCGAAGGAAGGCTGCCCTTTTTTTTTTTCTGCCTCTCTCACATGCGTTCGCCTGTGCACACAGCAAACCTAAAATGACTGGGGCTCCTCTTTAGTCCCTCAATGTGCCCACTCCCACGCCAAGGAGAGCAAGTAAGGACAGCCCCCCCTTGCTCCCTCTTTGTCTCACTCTCCTCCTCCAACAGCTGCTTCTCCCTTTTTTCCCCGTGGCTCCTTGTCAAGTACATGTTACTGGCTGCGACGCGACATGGAATGCTTCGAGGCCCACCTTCGCTTCCCCCTCCACACTTGTTGGGGTCTCAGCAAACACGCGATTTTCATTTCAGGTCCCCCTCTCTTTTGTCCCCTCTGCTCCCTTCCTGGGAAAAGAGGCTTGTTTCCAAGGCGCTGCTCCCTCCGCAGCCTCCAGTCATCCATTCATTAACTCTTAAGTCAACACACGGCTCCAACCGGTGTGCGTGCGTGCGTGTGTGTGTGTGTGTGTGTGTAGACCCCGGAAATGAATCCTGAGTTCTCAAGCAACCTTTTTAACAACTTGGTTGCATACTTATACAATAAAACAGTCACACATATCTTAAAGCCCGAGCTAATGTTGCAATTAAACTCCTGAATGTCGCACAACCATGCCAAGACTGCAAGCACTCAGCCTTCAAATACACGCACACATCCACACACACACACATATATATACAGTGGACATAATGTGCAAGCAGTGCTGCCCGTCAAACTTGCTTGAAGAGAAGGACGAGGGAATAAGAGGAATGCTTTCTTCACTCTGGATTGAGTAACTCTTTGAGGAAGTTTAAAACAAATGTACACACACAAAATACAGAAGAAAATGTGAAGCCAGGAAAGCTTTGACCCAAGGACAATTGAGCAAGAGCGAGATGAACTCATACAAATATTTGGGGGAAAGGAGCCATATTAGGACCAAAGCACAGGGATAAAACGATTAGGCGGAGTTGCACGATGAGAAATATATGCTCTGAAGACAAAATTTATAAGAAATATCTTGATTTTACATGAATGGAGATTACCAGGAAAAATATATTTTATAAGACTAAACTCATAATATCAAGCAAAAGTTGCAGTTTTATCAGAGTAAGGATATAATATGACTCCTTTTTGTTATGTAGTTACGATAAAAGTTAGTAATTCACTAGTATTTTGTTCTGATTTTACCAGAATAAAAACTCAATGACCATACATATGAATGTTTGCTCACTTCATCATAATATTACATATACACAACAAATTGATGGATAACTTGTTTTTAATTCATAAGTCAAGGACAACAGTATGGTCTCTTATTGTTCAAAGAAAAAGAATGCTTGCAATATCGCAATGTTATAACAGATGTCAAGTTGAAATTTTGGTACAGATTTTCGCAAAAATCATGGAAGTTGACACTCTTGCTTTGCTTTCACAGGGCAATGATTTGGGGGGCCAGGTTTGACCCTCGGGCCTTGGGTCTGACCTCTGTTCTAAAGAATAACTCAGACAACCTTGTCTGAAGTGTTTACTTCATTGTTTACACGTGGGGTCCCTCAAGGCTCTAAACACGAGCCCATGATGGTGCTCAAGAGGAACCTTCTTGTGATGCACAGTTGTATAAAAAAATAAACCTGACGTGTACCATAACATCAGATAAATCCCCACTAACAGTTTCCCACTCGCACTTTTTACTTCAAGTCAAAACAAAGGAGCACATTTCAGATAACAGAATTTATCCTTGGAGGTGTAAAGTTATCTGCGGGCTACACTTAAGTTTCTATATCACATTTTAATTCGGAAAAGTCAGCAGAAATGTTCAAATATACTGAAGGTCAAAACACATCTTCTAATTCTGGCCATTTCCCAGTACTGAGTGTTAAATTGCAAAATTAAATAAATAGGAGCAAGGTTTGGCGGCACAGTGGGTGAGCTGGTAAAGCGTTGGCCTCACAGTTCTGAGGACCCGGGTTCGATCCCGGCCCCGCCTGTGTGGAATTGCATGTTGTGAGACCGTTGTGAGGATGAGCGGCAAAGAAAATGGATGGATGGATGGATAACATAGATGTAATCGAAATGTGTTTGAAGGCACCACTATTGAGTCAAATGAACGCACTCTACTTGTGACATCCAGTGGTTGAAAGGATATACTACAATCACGGAAACTAAACAGTTGCTCAGTGAATTCATCATAGTCTGTTGGCTTTGTGACGGTAACCACGCTTGAAATCATTAATTGAGTCAAGAGATACGAGAGGTTGTGTATTGATCACAGTGGGTGGGATGGGATGAGTGGGTTGCGTTGGAAAATGGTGACTTGGGATGGGATTGGGTGGTTGGTTGTTTGGTCAGAATGAATTAGGTCCTTTGTTTTGCTAATAAATAAATCATCTAGAGCAGGCGTTGCCAAGGGGCTGCCCGCGAGACATGTTCTAAAAATAGCACAGGTCACAAATTGTTATTGTTATTATTTGTATTTGTGGTTTAAATTTAGAATCTGATTTGGTTACATAAATGATTCTTTTTTAAATAATGTCGTATAATATAAAGTATTTAAATATTTGTAAAGTATAAGGAGTTATGTTGGAAGGGTTAGCCCTTCATAAGATTGGTGATTACAAAGTAGCCCTTACCCTAAATATTCAATGTTTTGAAGTATAGAAAACAACAAAATGAGGGAAAAGTTTATATATATATATATATTATATATATATATATATATATTATATATATATATATATATATATATATATAATGTGTGTGTGTGTGTGTGTGTGTGTGTGAGAGAGAGAGAGAGAATAATTTTTAAAAGAATATTACTAGGAGCTGCTTTCAATCTCATTGCATATGTTTAATTTAACAATAATAGGGCATTCTATTCCATTACTACTCTGTCAATGGTTTTTCATTGCATTAACACTTCATATCCACTAGAGGGTAGTGTGCACTGGAGGAAACATTCCCATACACGCTACTGTACTTCAAAGTCAGAGTAAGGGGCGGCTTCTAGACATTTGGACGTGAAGATTTGGGTAGAGTACTCCCCCCGTCCCCCCTTTTTTTTTTTAATTCCTTGCTCTCGTCCGAGTCTTACCGGAGTGCACGCATGCAGTCAGCAGGATGGACGCGCTTTGGATGTGCTTTTGGATCCTTTTGGGAATAACTGGGGTTTGCGGTAGGGTCCAGTTTTGTAAGCTTTTGACTTGACATGCTGAAGAGGAACATTGCAAATAGTTGACTTTACATGTCAACATTAAAATGATGACATGATCTAGTATCAGATTTTATTGTGTTAATGTTAAAACAACTACTTGACTGTGGCTTCATCTCTGGTATTGTATATTAAACTGCTTAGTAGTGGTTATAGTATATGACAACATTGTGATGTCATCACACTAATGTAATGTTGCTTGTGAGATTCTTATGAATGGAGTGCCATTACTTCATAGTGGGGGACTCATTTTAATACTTGTATATTCAAAAAAAAAAAAAGAAATGGAGTGCCTGCTTAATGAGGGATAATATAATTTACAGTATTTTACAGACTTCCCCCCCAAAAAATTGATCCGCGAGCAAAAGGATGACAAAGCCTGACCAGGATGATCTTTGCAATGTCGCAATACAATTCAATTAAGTTTTAGGATTAAGAATGAAATGATTTGAGTTTCTACTGTCTCCTTGATGATCAAGGTCCAAACGTGTGCACCTCCAGGGGTGCGAGCACATGCAAGCAATGTCTGGCTGTCCACCCCAGCTGTGCATGGTGCGTTCAAGAGGTGCGTGGCTTTGGGTTCCATTTCAGCAATTTAACTGGTTGCAAAAAAAGAAAAAAAAATGATGATAAAATCCTAAACCTATGGATTCGCTCCCTCCTGCTCTCAGGTATTCGGTCAAGGGGAGGGCAGCTCTTCCCGCTGCGACCGGAAAGCCAACCTGGTGGCCGCGGGCTGCGCTGCTTCGGCCGTGGAGTCTCCGAACAGCAGAATGCAGGTGATAGAGGACCGGCCCCTCAGCAAGAAGGCGGCGGGTGCCACGCAGGACGTGACCCAGATCAAGCCCCAGAAACTCCACATTAGCCTCAGGCCCGGTGAGCCAGCAGAGATTTTTTGGACAAACACATTTTTACCCCAACTTTGATATTTGGGGTCGTTTTGCTGCTAACCAATCCAGGATGTCCCCCGCTTCTTGAGTGACCTCTTTCGTGTTACTTTCCATTTTGTTCTTCCTCTCTGTGGCAGTTGGCATCACATTTCTAACGCAAACAATGTGCTTTTGAAAATTGTTTTTCAGACGATGCCAAGCGCTTTACCTTGAAGGTGCGCCAGGTGGAAGACTACCCCGTGGACCTTTACTACCTTATGGACCTCTCATACTCCATGAACGACGACCTCTACCGCTTGAGGACGCTGGGCAAGGGCCTGGCCGAAGCCATGAACCGCACCACCAGCAACCTCCGCATGGGCTTTGGAGCCTTTGTGGACAAGCCGATCTCCCCTTACATGTACATCTCCCCCAAGGAGGCAGTCAAGAACCCTTGTTACAGGTACAAGGAGCAAAGATTAGCATTTTTTCAGTGTATGTGTTTATGTCGTATGTGTCTCTGTCGCATCTGAGGACCATTTTCTTCGTAACATTAACTTTTCCAAGCGCACACTACTGACAACCAGCATTGCTTATGGGACAATAGGGCCAGAGGCGCGTGTCAAGCCAGGGTTTAAGTCAACGCGGCTATCTGATTGGCTATTATTGTACGAGTGATTGACTGGTCGGAAAGGTCCATTAACTTGTGTTTGACGGACAGCATAAACACCACCTGCCGGCCACAGTTTGGTTACAAGCATGTCTTGTCGCTGACGGATAAAGTGAGCCGCTTCACCGAGGAAGTGAGGAAACAGATGGTATCCAGGAACCGGGATGCCCCCGAGGGAGGCTTCGACGCCATCCTACAGGCGGCCGTCTGCAAGGTGGGCACGTCACTCTCTTCTACGTCAAATTGGCGTGTTCGTGTGCCATACATTGGGGGCACACAAACGTTTCCAATGAATGATTATACTGTATTGTTTTTGAAAAGTGCATAGCTACACATAGGGACTGGCGCTTTGGGACAATTAAAAGGTTTGATATTAATGTGACATATCTCAGAAATCTGACTGACTAAAATTGGGGAAGTGTTCAGAAAAAGAAGACTCATGTGAGAAAAGTTCCCACACAGACCTCTCTGCTTTATAATGCAAAGCGTTAATAGCAAAATTGCCCAAGTCATCTTTAAGTTGCAGTCACAATATACATTAAGAATACCAATGTACTTGTTAAAAACCGTGTGGCTGTGTAGACTGTCAATCATCCAGATCATGGTAAATACTGAAGGCTGAATGAAGGACTCTTTTTTTGTTTGTTGAATTTTGTTTTTGTTTTCCAAATATGCACTACAATGACTCGGGCAATTATGCTATTGGCTAAAAAAAATGTTTTTCATTCAAGTATTGTGGGTTATATGTTGTGATTCAATGGCGAACCAGGAGCAGATCGGCTGGCGTCCCGGAGCATCCCACCTCCTCATCTTCACCTCCGACGCCAAGACGCACGTGGCGCTGGACGGCCGCCTCGCCGGGATCGTGCAGCCCAACGACGGCCGCTGCCACCTCAACTCGGCCAAACTGTACAGCATGTCTACCATCATGGTTAGCATGCGGTGTGTGTGTTTGTCGCTCAAACTTTTGCAAGAGTGTGTGTACGGTGCTAAATACAATATTCTTACCCCCCCCCCCCTTCAACAGGATTACCCCTCCCTTGCTCTCATCACTGAGAAGATGTCAGAGAACAATATCAATCTCATCTTTGCTGTCACCAACCCTGTGGTTTCTTTGTACCAGGTCAGCACTTTATGTATACTGTGGGAACGTGCCAAACATTAAGCGGTTCCAAAATATTTTGCATTCAAATTATGGATGGAAAAACTATAAAGTAATGGCCCTATGAGTCGTCCGGTGCGATTGCTCTCATGTCACTCTTACTGCCTTTCTTATAATCTGTGATTTAACAGCATTATCTGCATTTTTGTCCTCGATTCAGTTTGTTTTTTCGTCATTTTGACCCTTCAAAAACATCTCTTATTATTCAAATCTTAGAGATGATTACAGTATAGTTATTTTCAACACTTTCGTGATGTGAAAAGCATAGAGCATGATTCACCCTGTTTTGGAAGGTTTCTGCAACAGTAAGAACAGTCGCCCTAGACACGAATGCAAACTGAGAAGAACGGCTGCTCTGACCGGTCTGTTATTATTTAATCCCGAACATGCAGCGCGTTCTTAAACTCTTCCAAACCTCACTGGCTTTTGAAAGACATTTTTGAACGCCACTACGGCGGAATGGAAATTATAAAATTTATCACCCGAGCACACTGTTCTGACTCGGCAAGTTGGAGTTTCCTGCGATAATGAAAGGAATTAGATGGGATGAAGATGTAATGTGACTTGCTGAATAGAGTATTTTAATTTTGTGAAAATAGAATATAATAGTGTGGTGTACAAAATTGTAGTAGTAATAGTAGTAATACAGCACTCTACACAACAAAAGCTATATATTATTGCACATTATATATAGAATAGGTAAGTAATAGTAACATAATGTGGTAATGCAATAGCATGGTACAGTATACGATAATGTGAGTATTATGTACAGTATGCTGTAGTGTAGTATGATGCAATGCTAAACCTGATTCAATATTTATAGTTTTTTTTTTTTTAATATAGAGTCTAGTAGTTCTTGTCTCGACTTTGGAGTATGACAAATCTGCTCGTCCTTCCATTTTATTCGTGTAGAACTACAGCGAGCTGATTCCCGGCACCACTGTGGGAACATTGTCCAACGATTCCGGCAATGTTATTCAGCTCATTTTGAAGGCCTACGCAGTAAGTGTTACTTGTACACACAGGAAAACACATTTGTGGCTAAATGATGGCATCGGTTTGTTGACACATACCGCACAAGCCGTGTATGAGTCATCCACGCTGTCAGGTCAAATCCTTTGCAGAAATTCGTCCATGAGGGAAGCTATGTGCCTCAAGACCTTTGTCCGTACAGCGTACATAACCTGTCGGTCTGCTGCTGTACATTTGCTCTAGAAAATACGCTCCAAAGTGGAGCTGGAGCTTCTGGGAGTCCCGGAGGAGCTTTCCCTCTCCTTCAACGCCACGTGTTTGAACGGAGAAGTTATCCCAGGCCTCAAGTCCTGCTCTGGACTCAAGATCGGCGACACGGTGAGTCAAAGGCAACACTAAAACTGAGTTCCTGCAAATGTATTCATCGACCATCTGTCAATGTGGAGGGACCTATGCATTCTAGTTCTATTCCTGACCACAGAGTTTTGGCTGTGTTCGCAATCGCTCCTTATCCACTACAACGTGCTCTATAGAGTGAGTTTGCCATTTTTGAGTGCTGTACAAATGTGTAGTGAGCGTATGTTATCGCATATGTCAGTGGTTTGCAAAATCTTTATACCAAGTACCGCCTAAAAAAGCACATACTTAGTAAGCTGATGCAGCATGCACATTAACAGTGTGCGCGAAATACAAAAAAAAAAAAAAATGACTGAAAGACTGATTCAATTATGTAAAAATAAGAGCTGCATAAAAGTGTAGAAAAAATATTCTTCAACATTAAATGCAAATATATTTGAATAAAAAGTTAAATACAACTGAACTGTTCTCGGGCAGTGATTCTTTTGAGTACTATTAGAGGGAGCTTGGATTCCACTAGTGGTATCTAGACTACACTTTGAAAATCGTTGCACTATACAGTCTAACATACTAACTATATCCCACAATGCATTTTGAAAAGCAGTAAACAACCAAAGTTTGCTAGAAAAGCATTCCACGATGCATTCTATCAATAGAAACAATGTAACACAGATGGACATAAATTCCTTTGTTAGTACTAACTTTGCAAAATACACAATCGTAAAACAGTATGTTATGATAAATTGTTTATGTGTTCAATATTTATTGCGGAAGGGTCATTATCTGACGTTGCTCCGGTACTTTGTGATTATGCAACAAGAGTGATGTCATTATTTCAAAACTGTTTTTTATTTGTCTGTTGAGTGAACTATATTGTCCACTGTACTGTGATTTGGGAATAGGGAACAGGTGAATGAGTCCAAACACAGCCACAGTCTCCCAAAGTTTAGAATACATATAATAAGTTCATGAGTTGGTTCCCTTTTTCTATTTCCACCCTTCCTGGTCTCGATGTGTAATCTGTCTTTTGTTTTTTCCCGTTTTTTTTTTTTTTGTCTTTCCATCCTTTTTTTTTAAATTTGGCTGCTCTTTCTCACCACCCCAGGTGACATGTTTTGGCCCATGCACATTTCTTTCTCAGGGCTTCATTTTCTCCTTATATGGTCGTCCCTCCACACGGCGTCACTGCCCGCTTTTGGACCTGCACCAGATTTCGATGTAATGCTGAATGAATGATTACTCATGTGTATCTGGAGGCATTCCTCGTGTTATGTTTATTTAACATAGCCCACGGGGATTGACGTTACATGAGGCCTTTAAATGCATACTGTGTTCCCCTCCCAAATTCCAATTGTAGCTATTAAATTCTCACCATTCTCTAAATTCTTGTTCTTTAATCTCTAAAAAGTTGAACGTACTTTTTATGATACTTTTTTTTTCTGAAAAATTAGACACGTTTGATTTCAAACAATTGATTAGACACTCTAAATTGGCCTTAGATGTGATTGTGAGTGTGTCTGTTGTTTGTCTCTATGTGCGCTGCGATTGGCCGGCAACCAGTTCAGGATGTATCCCACCTCCTGCCCGATGATGGCTGGGATAGGCTCCAGCACTCCCGCGACCCTTGTGAGGATCAGCAGCTCAGGAAATGGATGGATGATTACAAAAATCAGCAATATTAACTTTTTAATTAATTAAAATTTGTCATTTAGGGCTCTTCTCGGACGTTTTTACGCTCTGTTTCCAACTGTTTCTGACAAGTGTATGCCGCCCAATACCATTATGAGCCTCAATTGGAGGTTGTTTGTGTTGAATAATTTAATCTGTAGTTAATTACAAACCCCTCTGGGAAGGGTTCATCAATTATTTGCAAATGTTTCACGATTTACGATGGTGTTGTACTGTACCAAAATCGCAGTTAAGAATAACACCCAACTAGTGCAAAACTGGTCAGATTGAACAGTCTGAATGGTGTCGAAGATTTCAGAACCAGGGGGAGCCCGAAACTTTATATGCAGAAAAAAGCCGGCTCTTTCAAAATTATGCTTGTGCCTTAGGTGTCCTTCAGCGTGGAGGTCCGAGCACGAGCCTGCCCCAAACAGAAGAAGAAGAAGACCTTCATCATCAAGCCGCTTGGCTTTAAGGACTCGCTGTCCATCACCGTCACCATTGAGTGCGACTGCAAGTGCCAGAACAAGGCTCAGCCCAACAGCCCCAAGTGTCACCACGGCAACGGCACCTTCCAGTGTGGCATCTGCATGTGCCACCCAGGACGGCTGGGCCCGCACTGCGAGTGCGCCGAGGGTGACTACGGCCCGGCCGAGCAGGACCACTGCACGGAGCCCGGTGCGTCGGGCGTCTGCAGCGGGCGCGGCGACTGCGTGTGCGGCCAGTGCGTGTGCCACAGCAGCGACTTTGGCAAAGTGTGGGGGAAATTGTGCGAGTGCGACGACTTCAACTGCCTTCGCTACAAGGGCGAGCTCTGCTCCGGTACGTGCATTTTTATCACTATCCATCCATTCATTTTCGATTGTGGTTTTTCGTTTATTCGGGTTACAGGGAAACTGGAGACAATCTCAGCTGGGTGAGAGGTGGGTGCACCCTAGACAGGTTGCCAGCCAATCATACGGCACATATTGAAAAACATACATTGGATTATTTATGTTATTGTAAGGATGGTGATCTAATTCACAAAAGGTGTGAACAAGTTCACATAGAAAACATACGAGAGCGTCCAGTGTGAAAAAGGGAACCTCCGCAGATTTGCAGCTAAACGTTCACCTATTTGCAGATTTTTGCCAGCACTTATCCTATTTAATGAAAATCTCACTAATTCAAATCCCGGCTTTGCCTGTGTGGAGTTTGAATGATCTCCCCCGTGCCTGTGTGGATTTCCTCCAGGCACACCGGTTTTCCACCCACATCCCAAAAACATGCATTAATCGCAACCATGGTAACCAGTCCAGGGTGTACCCTGCCCCCTGCCCAATGACAGCTGGGACTAGCTCCATCACTCCCGTGACCCTTGTGAGGATAAGCGGCTCTGAAAATGAATGGATGATTGAATACAGCATATGTGTGTCTTTGAGAATGCACACACGCACGTGTCCCTTCAAGCTGGCAGCCGTCATTTCCGCATACTGACTTGCCACACACCTCATCTGGTAAAAATTACAACCAAAAACACTTCTCTTGCAAGCCCGGGACAGTAAACACATGCTGCATTGTGAGTTTTATGAGGATTCACACGCACAATGAGACTTTTGAAAACCTGAAAGTCTTGATTTTGAAGGCAAAGTGAACAAAACTGCAGACAATGTGTCATTCAGTGAAAAACATGATGTCAGCCAGACTGACGCATGAGCAAGTTAACCGGGGATTATTTTGGGTGTAAAGTTGGTGATACAAAAGCTGGTCTGTTATTTACCTACTATTCTTGTTCTTGTTCTTTTCTGCATTGTTTTCCAGTATTCTGTGAGGAATCGACAATACAGCGGAACATCTAGAAATAATAATTAATGTCAACAATAGATTCTCTCTATTTGTAGGAGCCCGGGACGTAACTTTTTTCCTCTCATCGTTTTATTATTAACTATATTTAGTTACTACAAAATGTACCCTAAACTGCTACCCGACACGTCAGTTTGATTTTTAAACTCATGCTAAAACATTGCCCTTCATAAGATGGCTTACCAATGATTTCATTGGAGGGGGAATGGACCAGAAGTGTGAGGATTCCGGCATTTAGGTCAACCACCCGTGAATATACCAATTACTGCATTCCCACTAAAGTAGGCCCGGCGCACGTCGAGTGCTCCAACCAAACGCGACTAGAGTGGACCAAAAATTACAGCTGGCAACGATCCGCCACACCAAGCATCTTAGTGCCGCGCATCTATTGATCCGCTGCTGTGGAAAATCTGAGACTCTCCATCGGGTTTTGAAGATCCAAAGTGTGGTGTATTATTTTTATTGAACCACAAAAAAATGGCATGATTGTCAAGGGAAGAAGCGGATTGCCACAAAGCAAGGAAAGGGGTGAGCATAAAGGAGTGATGATATTTTGAGAGCAAGACCACAAAATTACCCAGATAGACACAAATAGGTGCATTTTTTGGCGAATGTTAATTTGTGAATTTCCTCTTGCGATTCTTCTTCCGTGCAAAGTCACAGTCATCCTTTTATGCTTTGTATTATTCCAAAACAATTGTGTTGAATTCTGAATTCCTCAGTCTCGCTGTACTATAATTAAGTCAATATGTGCCTGTACATTCATTTTAGCTGTTTTGGGGCAATATTTTAAGAGAGCACAAATGCTACCAAACCACATTAAAAAAGGCTGCTTTGTACCTCATCGCGTCCTAACATTTAATATTTGTCCTTGCTCCCCAGATCCTACACATGTACTATGCATCCCCTCAAGTGGACACATCAACATAAAAATACCCTTGTGCTTACTCACGGCCCTAGCGTGGTGTGATGAGGATAAAAATGAATCCATGTTTGGGCTGAAAAAAAAGAAGCAGAGGGGGAAATATTGTGAAAATGCTACTGCCTTAAAAGTCTGAAGAAGAGGAAACATTTTTACATTGGTTGGTTCCGCAGTTGAGTGGCGATTATTACAGATCATAGTTTTGACGGGTCCGCTTGCGGTGACTGTGGTGGCAATATTTTGTGCACGATCATGCTATTGTCTAAATGTAGACTAAAACAAACTAGCCAGACACCACAGATGACGTTTTTCTAGAGTTTTGGAACATGAAAAGACAAAATTCAAATTGTAGCCTTTGGCAATCATATGAATGTCATGAAAAATACTGGCATGCCACGAAAGTAATGTGGGCAGAAACAATATTTTAACACATTTAAGGGGTACGATATGCATGTCTTACTGCCCCCCCCCCCACACACACACACATAATTTAATAGTTTCCATTTGTCTTTATAACATGTTTGGGAAATGCTTTTGTCAATACAGCCCAAGGAAATGAAATAATATCAAATTGTATTTACACAATTTTTTAAAACGCTAGCACATGGACATATTTTTGGAAATGGGTTGATAACTTACTTGTTTTTTTAATTTTTTTAACTTTCATACTTGATGTGTGGGTAGGCAGTCCAAAAACACCGATGCGTATTGAATGGAAAGTCAATTTTCCATTCTGCTAACATTATTAACATTATGCACAGCTTGAACTGTAAGCTTGCACTTAAATATAGGAGACTACAAAATTGTTTTAAAATAATTCAATTCAAATGTCTTCCACATCATAATCAAACTAGCACAGTTCCTAAAGAGTACATGTAAATGTATTGTACTAAAAAGTTAAATAGAGTACAACTAAACAATTCATCAGCAGTGATTGGTGTCGCATACCACTAACGGTCTCGCACCACACTTTGGGAATCACTGATGTACTCCTAATTGTTCTCCTCCTTCTTCTCTCCATCCCAGGCCACGGCACGTGCAACTGCGGCTTCTGCCAGTGCGCCCCCGACTGGCAGGGGGAGAACTGCAACTGCTCCACGCGTACTGACACCTGCATGTCGCAGCTCGGCTTGCTGTGCAGCGGGCGCGGCCAGTGCGCGTGCGGCACCTGTGAGTGCACCCAGCCCGGAGCCTACGGGGCCACCTGCGACAAATGCCCCACCTGCCCCGACGCGTGCACCATGAAAAAGTACACAGGAACAGTCATTAGATCTACTTTATGAATGTACTTGGGATTTACTAACTATGCGTGTTAATTTGTGTGTGCAGAGAATGTGTAGAGTGTAAACATTTCAAAAGAGGCAAGCTCTTTGACGACAACACCTGCGCTCGCATTTGCAAGGATGAGATTGTGCTCATGGAAGAATTAGGTGAGGCACCTGGTCGGTAAACTAATTTAAAAAGAACACTATAAAAATAACTTATCTGTCACAAAACAAAAATAACTACAAGCTAATACAATAGAAAGAACAATTGCTGTTTCCAGGGTTCAGGAAAAAGATGTATTGAAGGTGGAAGGGTTATTCAAAAAAATGCTAAACGACTTACGATTGCACGTTAAGATAAGAAGAAATATGTAATCAAGTCTAATAAGCGACATTTCGACTTTGCGGCCAGTGCTTCATGACACAAACGCCGTGAACTGCACCTACAAGGACGAGGACGACTGCGTGCAGCGGTTCCAGTATTACGAGGACGCCAGCGGCAAGGCCATCTTGTTTGTCGTCAAGGAGCCAGGTAACTAAGGCGCTCGTTCAAAAATGGATTCATTAAAATGTATTCATTTTGTATTTTTATCCATTTATCACCTTCAGTCATACACTGTGTGCGGAACATCACTTGACCAAACTGGAAAATTAAAAACGGGTTAGCGGGTTTCCCATGTATGCTAAGCTAATGAACCACAACTACAGTTTGATGATTGTTTTGAAGTCAAAACTTCCTCAATTATTGTTTCATTTCTGGCTGGGTTCTTTGAACAAAATTTAAATGCATGTATATCATTTATTCATTCACAAACAAACATTTATTATATTATTTTCTTGCCCTGCGATTGGCTGGCAACCAGTTCAGGGTGTACTCGTTGACAGCTGGGATAGGCTCCAGCACCCCCCGGTGAAGAAAATGGATGGATGGATATTATTTTCTGCAATAATATTTAACTATAAATATTAATCTTAAAACTTGAGAAAGTATTATTATTATCAAAACTATTTTAATCATTGTAATGTATATATGTAATAATGTAATATTTATAATAATGTAATATAAATGGACAATATGTGCCCCTGCGATTGGTTGAGTAGGGATATGCGTCAGCTCACACGTCACTCGCGTGAGGATGAGCTGGATAATTCAGGTAATATTTTTAAGACGATCCAATCCATTTTATTTATTTATTTTTTTGCTCTCGTATTGGATATGTGCAGTAATACCTAAAGAAGTGCCCGAAATGGTATGTTATTGTGTATTTTTGCCCCCTTTCAAGTCATCTCCTTGTTGGGTGGTGGAGAAGGGATGGGGTGGGGGCTCTTTTAATGGGCCCCAACTGCCCAGAGAGAAAGTCTGTTCCGGGGGTTCTTTTGCCTCTAATGAACGCGTGCGTCTAATTTAGACTGCACATTTGTAGCGGTTATGTACACCAAAGTTTATCTTGAACACGTTTGCGCCCCCGCCGAGGCAAAGTGGGTCATAAAACAACCCCAGCTGGCTCAGCTCCTCTGGGACCTGCTGACTTTACATTAAGAAACCTAGGCAAGCAAAATGAAGCGCAAAACAGATAGGTTTACCTTAACATGGGAAAAACCTTGACAAGATTTAACATAAAGATGTAACAAGCACGTTATATGCATCAGAAGAATCAACAGGAAAAGAGGAAATCGATCCAAAACAAAAGCACAAGGAAGAGGAGGAAGTTGCGCTTTGATGTCACTTGTAAAAGTCGGCCTACAGGGCATCAGCACTTCACATACTCATACGGCTTGATATTGCTAAAAAAGAACAACAACTAGGTGTTTCTTTATCTTGCGTCCTTCAGACTGTCCCGAGGGTCCCGACGTCTTGGTGGTGCTGCTCTCCGTGGCGGGGGCCATTTTGTTCCTGGGCTTGGCCACGCTGCTCATTTGGAAGCTGCTGATCACCATTCACGACAGGCGGGAGTTTGCCAAGTTTGAAGAAGAGCGCGCACGGGCCAAGTGGGACACGGTGGGTGGAACACCTCGACGTTTAATCAGTTACAACAGTGGTTTGTGTGGGTGGACCTTCACTGAGCATGTCAATGCTGTTCATTAATAGTGACACGGGTAAAAGGCAGCAAAATTGCCGGCTTTTCCCTGCAGTGCGAAGAGAGCTCACGGGGCCCACGCACACACATGCTCTACCTTGGTGTCTTTTTATTATTTGCGTGGCCCGCTGTTAATCCCAGCACTACAAAAGGCAGCCAGCGGAAGTGGTGGCTTTAAATTAGCCGAGAGTTTAGTTGCTTTTCCTGGTAATGGGCTTCTGTGTGGCTCCCACCAAACCGCAACAATTCGTTTCAAGGTGCTCCCTTGGTAACAAAAGTTACGTCAACCGCACACTTGCCAACTAAAGCCTTTTTTTTTTGTGGTTCGGTACCCGACTTAATACCACCACTACCATGTCGCAATTAAGGAAACCATAAATATGATGCAAAAACTGAACATAACACAATGCAACTGTGCCATGGAGTATTTCAGAATCCTTATTTATCTTAGAATATGACTATACAATTGAAAAATAAAATTAAATATCTCATACTCACCAGCGATGATAATCTTTTTTTTTCACTTCATGCTTTTTAGAATATATCCACTTTTTGATCATATTACTTGCACTATATACAGTTTTAATTGTCTTTTTTAAAAATATTTTGTTTATTATCTTTATTGTTTTTTTATCCTGTTTTAAATGTTTTATCTCTATGTTTTCAAATCCTTTGAATCATGTAAAGCACATTGAGTTACCTCGTGTATGAAATGCGCTATACAAATAAATTTGCTTTGCATTAAATGTATTAAAGTGGGCAGATTGGTACGGATGACCGTTTATGTTATGTATGTAAAGTTCCCTTTACCAAGTTTTGATCTGACCAAAAAATGACAGGACGTAAAAAAAAAAAAAAAATGACATCATCAAGCGGCAACATTCTGAGCCCGTGGGAAAGAAACAATCCCATTACTAATATAACTTCTGGTTCTGAAGATCTCGGGCAGATTAGATTGACAGAGCAACACAGAGGCTGAAGCCTGATTGGATGAAGAAAAAAATTTAGGAGGGAATATCCACACACACCCTCACTCCAAGCAGTACAGCCAAGGGAAATGCTATAATACAAATGCAGTGTTTGGCACCTCGCGTCAGCCAATATTAATCATCTTTCTCTTTGTAAAGATTAATTTGCGTGTGTATTTCACCTGCAGGGACACAATCCTCTTTATAAAGGGGCCACGTCGACCTTCACAAACATCACATACAGAGGAAAAGACTGACGCTGGCTGAAAACGTTCCAAGGACGAAACGGACTTTCACCGTCGGAAGTCCCGCAACCATGTGCAGGTCTCTACTGTCGCAAGGCGATAAATAATGAGAATGATCATTTTGTAAATATGTAGAAATGACTGTGTGGCTCTTGATCAGGGATTTGTCACAAATGGACCCTATGGCTTTAATAAATGTTGTTTTCTGTGGCTGCACTGTTACTGATTCACACATTGAACGTTCATAAATAATAATATTACGTATGCAACACTGATTCCCAACAAGGTGTGCTGCAGGAATTTATCAAATTTTATTATTATTTACTTCAAATAATGTATCATTCATTTATGTCATTAACTCAATGTGACGGGCAGAACAATTAGCGGCAGTATTTATATTTCAATCCACTTTTGGTGAGATTTTTCTAATGTTAACTATATGCCTTGGCCAGACACTGGATACATTACCATAACCCTAAAAGTATGAAGTAATTTTGACAGTTTTGGGGAAATTAAAAAGTTAAAACTATTTAAACGACCAAAAAGAGTCTAGTTAGATTCCACCTTTGCAGATTACTATAATGTGCAGGAGTGAGAATCTACACAAACAGAAAACACAACATTTAGCAAGCACATTGGTATTTTGTATTATTATTGTAACAGTAAATTAAAAGTGACTTGGGGGATTGTACTCTGCTGTAAAACAAATTTTCCATAACACTCTACTGCCATTTTATGGACATTGGGCGCAACTGCACCATAGTTCAGTGTAAAGTTTTTTTCTTAGTGACAAGGCAACTGTACTGTACTTTTTTAAATATTTGAGAGTCAGAATTTATTGAATTTCTCCCATTTAATTTTTTTTTTACGGTCAACAAGGGCTTCACTGCTAAACTAAATTCTACTATTTGCTATGAATTGATTCCCAACATTCTATTCATGTCATTTCATAACTGTACTGCTTACAGTGCATGTATGTGAAAGTTGGATTTTTTTTGTCCAATCAGATTTCAGCCTGGATGTGTCTAATCTGCCCGAGGTCTCACCAGAATTCGTCCTCAGTGCGCCACAGCGCTAGCACTTGATGATATCAAAAGTATTTGTCTTTACAAGCAATTTCGACGAGCAAAATGTGCGTACCGATTATGACGAAGCATTTTATTTGAATGTTTTGTGTTTTTGTCATGGTGTTAAATAAATATCAATTCTGAACTGATGAGAATGTTGTACGTAGTGCAGATGTGTGCTATCCAAATTCTTGCTTCAACCAAAAAACCAAAAAAAAAGATAGAAGTTAAGAAAACTAACCCAACTCTAAATCGGATGCCATGTTACATCGCACGACCTTGGGTGCCGGTATGTCTATGATTTGAGGGTTGTTGTCGCGGTGGTGTGTGACATTTTGTCAATTATGCAGGGGGACTCTGGCAGCCCTCTGGCGTGCAAGAACAAAGGGAAACAATACCTGACTGGAGTGGTGAGGTGGGGATATGGCTGCGTACAGCCCAATAAGCCCGGCGTCTACGTCGATGTCTACAAGTTTGTTGACTGGATTCGACGCAACATCACCTGATCCTTGGCCAACCGTAATACAATAAGCATCCAATTTTTTTTTTTTTTTATCTCAATGGATAATTAGCTATATTAAGTATAAACCCTGAATCCTAAACACTTGAGAGAAACTTTAAATTCTTTGAAAATGGGGCCATTTTTGGTCCTCCTGGACAAGAGACAAAATCTGTTACTTTATACAAATAATAATACCTTATCTGACAAGCCAAATTTTCATTTTTCATTATTGGAATCACATCATTGTGGTTGTTGTGTGGTGGCTGCAACACATTAATGACATCTCAAATCATTTCAATAAGGAAAACCGACATGTTAGTAAAAGCAAACTGAGTTCCGAGCTTAACATTAAACTGTGAAGTCAAGGTACCACTATATGATTTCCAATTTATTACATGTATAAATTCTTCATGTGCTGACGTGCGATGTGTGTCATGGACCAAAATAAGCAGTTTTTTTTTTTTTTTTTTGCTTCTGCCCATTCCATTTTGGTTGTTGAAAGGGACCCTTGTATTCAGTTGTATTTGTTGCTAACACTGTGAAACGACCAAATAAAATGATTAATCATTCATAGATGAAGATAGATGAATAGTGTACCATGTTTTAAAAGCTCTTTACGCAGTCAATAAATTACTGCTTCTCAATGGATCATCCAGGCATGCATCTTTTGTTGTTATTGTTATTTATTTATTTATTTTTCAAGAAAAAGGTAAACATCCCTTACTGGTCCACGAGCATCCCATGCTGGTCTACTAAAATCAGATGCTGGTCCGGCCAACCTGCTTGACCAGCATTGCAATGTTGGTCCAGAAGTAACACCAACATTAATCAGGTAACACCAGCAAAAAATCCATGCTGGATTTTTCAGCAGGGTTGGTGGAAACAGTTTAAGACCAGTACATATAAGTAATGTAAACTTTCATTCATCAAACATTCCTTTTTAGGGTGCGATTTTGTAAAAAAAAAAAAAAAAAAAGTCAGTATACGTCCAAGGTCGAGTCTTTATTTGCTTAAGCTTACTTTATCAGTGAAGTGAGCGGTGGCGAACCGGAGAGAGGAACATCGAGCTCTGGGGAAGACCGGCGTCGACTCACTGCGTTGTTTGCAGTCTTTTGTCAACCGCTAGGGAATGACCTTAACTTCACTTCTTGTAAAATTGAAAAGAAGCTTTTGATCGCGACAGGGATGAATTTAAAGAGCGGTGCGGTAATGTGACAAGGGGTGCTGAGGAGAAGGAGGAGGAGAGGGCTAGGGGGGGGACAAACCAGGACCATTAAGAGGTGCTCCGGCCAGGTCTCATCCGTGCTTCGGCACCGAGACGTGGAGGAAACCCCGAGGATCACGGCCTCTTGCTCGGATGACACCGACGGCCATCGGCCACACTGCGGCTCTCAGCTAACGTCCGCCAAGCTAACTAATGTCTTCCAAAGACTGGAAATAAAAGTAGGAAATGGCCTGCTGGATTTATTCATTGCAGCGAGTGTGCGGGACTTGTTAGTGGTTGTGTTCGCCGCCGGATGGACACCGCGGAGCCGCTGTGCTTCGGGCCGTGATTGACAGTTTAAAGAGCTAAAGGCTCCCCCAGGTGAGACCAACCGGACGGCTAATGCTAACATAGACTAGTTACGGTTTAACTCGATAAAATACTGTCTTGACACCAAACGATGTCTCATCCAAATGGACTCTAGAAACACTTTCTAAACTTTCTGGTAAGTGCTCTTCAAAACTCGCACACTTTTCCTCCCACGAGTTTGCTTGTATCGAAGATGTTAATTAGCATGCTAAATGTCGTAACTGTACTAGTGTACTGTACAGCTAGTGGCTAGCGTTTGCATCTGAATTTGTCATCGATGTCACAGTGTTGTTTCTGTTATTATGAATTTAGTCGGTAAAATTTAATTTAAAGCTCGAGATTTTTGTCCCACAACTGACCATAAGGGTGTATGTTTGTGACCAGATGGATAATGATTAATAGTTAAGTCTCGTTATCGCCCCATTAAAAGTCAACCATTACTACGAAAATTTTATTTTTACATTAATAAATTTTGAGGTTTTTACGAGATTACAGTCATATTATAAAAATGACTTCGGGGAAGGTGTAGTACTGCGGATTTAAAATATTCAGTATAAATATTAACACGTAAAACCACCAAAAGAAAAGTGCCTAATTTACCCCAACTACAATTTAAATGGTTTAGTATTTGTTTCCTAGCATTTTAACAGAGAGGGTCGTAGACATTTTTTTTTTAACGTAAGAGGAGTATAAAATAATATTGAAAGTGACATGTAATGATATTGATGCACCACATTTGCACATGTTTGGAAATATCTTTTGGAATGCGGAATCCATTCATTTTGGACACGTTTTATCCTTTAGCCTCATCCAGTGGTTCTATTGCACAATTAAATTTAAGAGGGTTTAAAGACATTAAATTCATGAAATGTAGATGTGTTAATAATATAGTCACCTTTTAACCAATGAACTCATTATAGGAATTGGTCCTGCTAACAGTCTGTAAAACTTTCCCTTTGTGATAATTGCACAGACAAGTTCAGCATGTGGCTGACTTAATTGTGCCATAATTGACGTGGGTGTTTATATTTTGTTACATGTTTGTTTTGGATTTGTTTCTCAGGGCGTGATGGAAGGACTTCACAGCCAGGCTCTAAGCTTAGACCCTCGCAGGCAGGAATTGCT
Source organism: Syngnathoides biaculeatus (assembly GCF_019802595.1). Classification (NCBI taxonomy): domain Eukaryota; kingdom Metazoa; phylum Chordata; class Actinopteri; order Syngnathiformes; family Syngnathidae; genus Syngnathoides; species Syngnathoides biaculeatus. Next base: position 14,195,487 of record NC_084661.1, on the reverse strand, counting down.
CGAAGCTCGGTTCACTGGAGTTGGCGTGGCCAAGGTCAGAGAAGTACAAATTCAACAGACATTTTCAAGCTAAATATGCCTTAAAACACCCCTGTTAAGTATATTGTACACATAAAAAAAAAAATTTCAACACCCCCCAGCCGATCCAAGCACTCACTCCACGACTTGTTTTTCATATCGTGGTTACCTTGTTTTTTAGCTATACGACAGGGGTGCACTGAAGCCACATATAGAGAAGCATAACTCCAGCAAAGAGAATAGCACACATCTGCTATGTTCTAAGTATAAATAGCAGATGACTAATAGATGTAATGTCTTGTCTTGTGTTCTGCTTTCCAGATCAACAGTGAATCATCCAGCCAGTCTCTTTGTAGTGTGGGGTCCCTCAGCGACAAGGAAGTCGAGGTTGATTTTTTTATTTTTATTTTTTTTTTCCTTTTGCTGTACAATCACAGACTCTTTTAAATGGATACATTGTTGCGAATTCATCAGTTGTACATGATTTATGGTTGCTGTGTTATTTAGGGATACCTGCACAGTCCAGTGTGAGTCAAAACAAGAGACCTATATAAAAAGGGTTTGTTAGTCATCAGGATTACATAACCCATCGGTTTACAGATTAAGGATGCATCCACCAAATATTTTTCAGACTGATTAATTAACAGATTATCCCATGCATTAATCAAGTAATCTCATTAAAAAAAAGTTTCTATATTAATCAGAAGTCCTGCCGTTTAAGATTTTTTTTTAATTATTAAACACCACAAAATCTATGTTTTTCAGATTAAGATAATTTTTTTGTATTACAAATTTATATTTATATATATATTTGATTAACACTTTATTTACATCACCAGATTTTGCTGTGGTAACATGGGAAGTGAGTTAAAACCGTAAATCGGGTTGACACTGAACATAGCACCACACCGCAGTGTTGGCCCGTCCCTTTGAAAATAATATCTTCTGAAGCCATTTCGACCTTCCATCCATTTTTGCATGCAATATTGAGGCCAACTGTGTGTGTGTTTGCTGTTGTCCCTTGTTCAGAGCATGAAACAAAATCACGCCTGATGGTACCTGTGAAACAAGTCTGCTCCATCAGACCCTGAACAAAGATGACAATGTGTTGACAATGCTTGTTTTCAGACACTGGAGAAGAAGGGCGAGCACCGAAGCAGGAAGAGAAAAGGAGACGCGTGTGACACCAACCATCCGGGTTAATATAATTTTTCAGCAACCCAATCAAATGCAAACACATACTGGACAATATATGGCCTACGCCTCATTCTGTTCTTTAAGTCAGCATATTTGTTGTATTGATTTAGCGGTTTCTTTTTACATTTTTCTCTCAACATCCATTTATTATTCTTTCTGCTCGCGATATAATTGAATTGATTGTAGTAAATAAAGAATATTACAAATAAGAATTGGGTGGATCATGAAAAAATTGTAATGATACAAAATAGATGACGATGACTTATTTTGTTAGAATAAAATAGTTTATGTAAAATACAGAGTGAACAAAACAATTTTTCCTTTTCATCTCAATTAAATAATTGTCTGATTTCTAGTAATTTAATTATACATTAATTTAATTTGAGCATGCATTATGTTATTAAAATTAAAAGATATTGATAAAATAAACCATTTTAAATAAGTGGCTAATTAACTCAAGTCAATTTTATTTTAAAAAAGTATGTAATTACATAAATTGTAAATAAATGGAATTACTTATTTTCTTATAATTTTACCTAAAATGCAGCAAATTCCTAAAATCAAAAATTGAAATTCACAACATTCCCAAACATGCCCTGTCTCCTCTCATCTGACTCTTTATTTCCTATGCAGGAAAGTTACGCGGACACAGAACGAGTGATTATTTTGAGGTGAGCACAAATACGAGTCTCTGTCCTGCCTACAAGCCCTTCACTCGCATTCCTCCGTTTTAACACTTTCTATCTTCTTCCACGTTCCCATTCCTTTGCACACTTGAAAACTCACACCCGCTCTGCGGTCAGTTTGCCGGCAACAGCGGTTCCGGCGCCAGTCCGGCTCGCGGCATCCCCGTGCTGGTGCGCTGTTCCTCCTCCCAGCACTCGCTGTCTAATCCATCGGTGAGACTTGGTTTAGCCCCTCAAGACGCGCTAACTTTTAATTTTCAAATCCTTACAGCCGTTCCAAATATGACTTAAGATTTTCACACCAAACATTTATGTTCTTGAAGCAGTGGTTGTGGCGTAACATTTTTTATACTTTATATTTCCTTAAGGCATGGGCAGTTAATGTTTTTTTTTCTCTTTAATTTCAATTGATTTCCTGCTGTTTAATATTTTTTAATGGCTTGTTATTGTTTTGTTTTGTTTTTTACTCGGCTGCGAACAGAGAGGGAAAAGCAAAGTCCATTTTACCAACTTTTTTTTCATAGTTACCACACGGCTTTTTTTATTTTTTCATTTTTAATCCTGTGAATATTTATTTTCAGTACATTTTCTTTACAGTGCCAGCCTGCGTACTAAATCCTATAATCTTCAGAAAAATGATGACTTAATCAGTAATTTATCATTTATCTCTGAAACTATTTTGAGTTACCATCTCTACGTTATACTCATCGCTTAGATCTAATATATATTTGGTATGTTTATATTATTGCTTGTGCGTTCATCTTCTCCATGGTGTTTGTATAAGATGACATAATATTTTGAAGGGAATATTTGAAATCCAATACTTTTTTCCTTTTCATCAGCTGTCTTTTATAAATACTTCTTTTGTATGTGTTCTCTAGTTCCAGCAGAGCAGTCCTTCGTCGGCCGGCTCGGCCCACACCGACTCTTCGTCGTGCAGCTCCGTCAAGATGGCACCCGCGCACTTGTGCTCCCACAAAGCCACCCAGGTACCAAGACGCCATCTCAACCCCAAAATATGCCACATAGTTGCTCAAGTGTGTCCAAGTCTTTTATCTAGATTTTTTTAAAGCCAATATTATGAGGCATCTGGAACCTCTCCACAGTGCTTCAAATTTTCCATTTGTTACGCCACACAGCCTTACATTCCCAAAATGGAAAAATGATTTTTTTTTTCACCCCCTCCACTGAATTCTACACCCAACACTCTATAATAACAATGTAAAAATTTAATTTGAGTTGAGGAGAAATACTGATGACATAATTTCTCACTCGCTGTTGCGGCCCTGTTGAAATAAACGGCCGGACGGCACGAGGTCATGTCTAGAATGTAGGACACTGCGATGTCCGAACAGAAGGTGACAAACTTGATTTTGCTGCCCTGGTCAAAGTCCGAGCTAACGCTGCTGAAGCTGACCGCACTGGAGAAGAGCAAGAACTCCGACCTGGAGAAAAAAGAGGGGAGGATCGATGACCTGCTGAGGGTAAGCAAGAATGACACAATCTATTCTCTCTCGTTGTTTGACTTCTGACTTCAAAACAAGGGAGATAAAGTAAAATTAATTCATTTTCAATTAAAAAAAAAAGTTACCTTTGTGTCTTTTGTAGCGTGTTACTTTATGAAGGTCAATCCATTTGTTTACAGCAGTTTGCAGGGCAGACCTTTCATGTCGGGACAGTTGTAAACCGAGGAGCCTCAGTGTTGATCAGATATTAAAAACGGCGAATTGATAGCTGTCGTTGTTGCAGGCTAACTGCGACCTCCGACGCCAGGTGGAAGAGCAGCAGAAGATGATGGAGCGCTACAAGGAGCGCCTCAACAAGTGCGTCACCATGAGCAAGAAGCTCCTCATTGAAAAGGTTTGTGGTGTTTGTGGAAGAGCCATTTCTCGGTTGCTTGGAGTGAGCTTCAGATATGGCACTGCTCGAGTGACGTGAAGAAAATAAAATAGTGCCAGGTTCTAACCTTGCATTGTCACTTTCGGTCGTTCATTGAAAAGAGACACGGTCAGACACAGAAATACAAAATGAGAGCACTCACAAGGACCTGCTGTAGGCCACAACTCCAACTCAGAAGCTCACATGCAGACTAATCGGCAAACCCAACTCTTGCTTCTGATGGCACCCCTCAAATGCACTCATCCAACATATGAATACGATAGTCCATACATTAATTACATTTTACAAGTTTCCTCTTTAAATTCTCTTTTATTGTGTTTAATTAGCACCCAAACATCCTTTTTCTTTACAAGTCATCCTCATTAAAGTGGTTTTATGTATTTTACACAGCACACTGCTTTTTTTTTTCTTTCCTGTGTCCACTTCCAGTGACAATTTGATCGCTCTTGATGCAAACTTTCATTTTCTCTCCCTCTCATCAAACGGCAGTCAAAGCATGAGAAGAGGACGTGCAGGGACAAGAGCATGCAGGATCGTCTGCGTCTGGGCCACTTCACCACAGTCCGCCACGGCGCCTCCTTCACCGAGCAGTGGGCCGACGGAATCGCCTTCCAGAACCTCGTCAAGTCAGCGCACGGCCCGGCCGACGTTAAGTTTTATGCATCTGGCGTAGCTTGGTAGGCAGTTGTTGTGTGCGTAACTTTTAGGCAACAAGAGCGCATCAACTCGCAGCGCGAGGACATCGAGAGGCAGAGGAAGCTGCTGGGGAAAAGGAAGCCGCCCCCCGTGGCCCAGATGCAGCCGCCCAGCACTGAGCACCACAAACGAAAGAGCAGGAGCAATGGTCAGGAGAATGAAGCGTAAGTTTTGTTTTTAACGGCAAGAGTTACATTGTGCTTTCATTTTAATATAAAGCCGATGATAGCATTATATATTTGAATACAGTAGTAACTCTTTTTTTTGACAGGGTTAGGTTCTGGACCACACCCGCAATTGCGGAAATCTGTAGTGTGCATGCACTAGCGTAATTTTCGTTTTAAATTTATTCCCGTTTTGAGACAATCCACGACGATTAACAAAAAAATATACATCTTACGTCAACACTGCGACCACTCGTCACCAAAATATATGTGAACTTATCTAATGATTCCCCTTTTCTCATCTGAAAATATCACAACAAAATCCATAATATTTTTGATTTTATGGTTGTCAAACGTTCTCTCTATATGCGCTTTCCCTGTTATCATTTATATATATATATATAAAATTCTAATGTTTTACATTTTATGTATTGTTCATTTATATAATGATAATTCTGAATTTATAACCTGTTTCAGTTTATTTTATATTTGGATTATATATTCTAATTATTTTAGCTTTACAATATAAATGTTGTTATATACTATTTTTCACAATATAAAATGTGTGTATTGTGTAGATTTTACATATAAATAAATATTTGTACAAAAAAAAATCTCATTATTAGTATCACTCATACATACTTTTTTATGTTGTGTTTTTCCCCTTTTATCTGAATTCTTCTCAGGCTGTCACTTGCAGAGTATCATGAGCAAGAGGAGATATTCAAACTCCGGATTGGTCATCTTAAAAAGGTAGTTTAGCTCCTTATATAAAAAAAAAAAAAAACCACGAAAACTGTAGAAGTCAATATAGGCATTAAAAACAGCAAAACTATGTATTTTTGCGCCCTGCAGGAAGAGGCGGAGATCCAGACGGAACTGGAGCGGTTGGAGCGGGTCCGGAATCTGCACATCCGGGAGCTGAAGAGAATCCACAATGAAGACAATTCGCAGTACGTGTTATCCTTCTGACTTGCTGGGCATAACATTGGGTACATTTTCTAACACTTTCTCCCCGTAGATTCAAAGACCACCCAACGCTGAACGACAGATATCTACTCTTATATTTACTTGGAAGAGGTGGCTTCAGTGAAGTTTACAAGGTTCCGTCACCATTTTGTAATGATTACAGTAGAGGAGAGGAGATGTCTTTTTTTTTTGTTGTTGTTGGTAATATGATTCTCTTTTCTTTTTTTTTTTTTTCCCGACCCAGGCTTTTGATTTAACGGAGCAAAGGTATGTGGCTGTTAAAATCCACCAGCTCAACAAGAACTGGCGAGAGGAGAAGAAGCAGAACTACCACAAGTGAGTGCCAAGCCACCATTTTGGAGATACCGCATTGGTTATTTACTCACCGGCATTCACTGTTTTTGCCGACAATACTTTACCCTAGAATGTCCAAGTGTTTATCAAAAACAAAGCAACTTTTTATTCCTAATAAGCACCATAAATTTGCGGACACTGATGTGACTTCTAATTACTACTTTCCTATTAATAAATAGGATCGTTGTTTTTTCAGGCACGCCTGTCGAGAGTACAGAATCCACAAAGAACTGGATCACCCTCGGATAGTCAAACTCTACGACTACTTCTCGCTTGACACTGACTCGTAAGTATTTTCACAAATTTTCTTAGTAAATTTTCATTGTTTTTAATTGATTGGATGTTAATTTCTAACATGCGGTACAACAGTACGAAAAAAACCTCCACATTAATTGATGGGAGTTATAAAAATATTTGCTCGCTGCAGGCCTACAAATTTGTATATATTGCTTGAAGTGCCTAGTGTTTGTTGGTGTGATTTGAGCAGGTTCTGCACTGTTCTGGAGTACTGCGAGGGAAACGACCTGGACTTCTACTTGAAGCAAAACAAGCTGATGACGGAGAAGGAGGGCCGCTCCGTTGTCATGCAGATCGTCAATGCGCTCAAGTACCTCAATCAGATCCGGCCGCCCATCATCCACTATGACCTCAAACCAGGTATTAAATATTGATGTTTTTTTTTTTTTTTTGCTCCTGCCAAGCATGTTTTTTTTTTTTTTTTTTTTTTTAAACCATTTTAGGAAACATCCTGTTGGTGAACGGCTCTGCTTGTGGTGAGATTAAGATCACCGACTTCGGCCTGTCGAAGATCATGGACGATGACAGCTACAGTTCAGCGGATGGCATGGAGCTGACCTCGCAGGGGGCGGGGACCTACTGGTACTGGGCCTTCCACACACTGCAATCATAGTTCGACACGTGAATAGTTAAATGCGAATGCCGTGTAATCTCCAGGTACCTTCCTCCGGAGTGCTTTGTGGTTGGCAAGGAGCCTCCCAAGATATCCAACAAAGTCGATGTTTGGTCACTTGGGGTCATCTTCTATCAGAGCTTATATGGACGCAAGGTATTAAGAAGACAACGTGGAATTAAAAAAAAGCCAAGGTCATTTTCTCAGGAAAAAAAAAGTCTTGATTTTCAGAACCTTCTTGTATTATTAGGGCTTTGTTTCTCAAGTAATTTGGGATGGATGTTTAGATTTTTTTTCATCCTTTAAAAATTAGTTCTTCTCGGCAAAATGTGGTAAGATCCCAAAAAACTACATTTTTTGTTTTTTCTCAAAATGTCAAATTTATTCTATTATTACTTCAGGTTTCTTCTCAATCAGGAGGTCTTTATATTCTAGGGGATGCGGTTTCATTCATTTCACACTTTTCCCTTGAAAAAAAAAAAAAAAAAAAAGAAAACAATAAATGCTAGACTACTGCAATGTATCTTCAGATTGCCTCTTGTAACATTTTGCATGCTTCCTCCCCCCCCACCCAATCTTCCAGCCATTTGGTCATAACCAATCCCAGCAGGACATCCTCCAAGAGAACACCATACTCAAAGCTACCGAGGTGCAATTCCCCCCAAAACCTGTCGTCACCCCAGAAGCAAAGGTACAAACACCTACGTCGCCGAAATCACGTGACTGGCCATATTGCCGGTCAAGCAAAGCATTGTTCAACGCTAAGTCCGTTGAGACGAAACGAAAATACGTCTCCCAGAGTTTTGTCTAATACCGTTAAACATTTACAAGGTGATAATAAAAAAAAAAAATGTTTTGTTTTGTTTTTAAATGCATTGTTGTCAAATGAGCCAACATTATAATTACTTCTTGGTGATTTGAGATTGAGAAGAATAATTCCTGCCGGATATGAAGAGATCGCTACACAGGTGTGTGTATTTAGTTGGGTACCATCCATCATGTTTAATTGCCGAAATCCATCGATCTCTTCAAGGTCTTTTCAGCTGGTATTCCATAGAATGATCTCTTTGAATATCGGCCTCGTCTGTTGTAACAACCAACAGCACAACAAGTCTCGGGCATTGTAAATATTCTGTTCCCCCACACTGTCGAGCAGCTCTTTTTGACCGTCAATATGGCGCCGTGAAAACGGTGACGTCACATGCACGAGCTCTAAAGTCTTTTTCAAATTTTGAGCCATACAGGAGCACCTTGCCCCATTCCCTCTCCAAGCTGTCTGTAGTCTTTCTATTTGATTCCCTCACAGACTTTTATCCGTCGCTGCCTGGCTTATCACAAGGAGGACCGCGTGGACGTGCTCCAGTTGTCACGGGAACCTTACCTAATGCCCGCCATCCGAAAGACTCTCGGCGGCGGCGCGGCCGGCGGAAACGCCGGCGTACCTTCCGCCGCCCCCCCTATCCCTTCCACCTCCAGCTGCTACGGCAACAGCGCCTCCAACTGAAGTGAGACGCCGGACGTACGGCGTCGTCGTCCAAAATGAAGGCTCGCTGCCGTATGCATGCTCTAATGCTACGACTCATCTTAGGAGCTTTATAAAGATCAGTGATTCCCAACCTTTTTTTTGGAGCCAAGGCACATATTTTACAGTAGGTAAATCCACACGGCTTACCACCTAGCAAAAAGGAAACTCGTTTAATTGTTGTGCCCGTCACTATACGTCGCCGGCATAGATAGACGAACCAACATTATTTTTTGTGAACAAATATATTTTCTGATGGGTTTAAGTGAACTTGGACAATTTCGAGTTGCACAGCGTTTGGGGAATCACTGCTATAAAACACCCACAAATTTGCACATGCTACATGCATCTGTTCTGTGGAAGGTTTATGTGAATTAAGACGGCTTGAAATCTAATTTTCTCCAGGCATTGCTAGTATTAACCCTTCCACTCCCTCCATAGACTATTATTGGAAGGGCTCCCACTGCAGTGACTGAAGACCAAAGTATAGAACGGGGGATGACAGATTATTTTAAATATTAAACTGGAAGAAAGCTGCCACCTGCTTATTTGAGTATGGAATATCCTACTAAGCCATCCCTGCTCTACATAATTATTTTAAGGGGGGCCGGGGGCACTACGAGTGAAAGAGTGTTGTGAAGAGAGAAAGTATTCTCAAGAAGTCATTATAGTATGTAACCAATAAAAGAAATATTTGGTTACCCCTATTTTGTATGTTTTGATACAGGAAGCTCGCACATAGTTGATGGATGAAATTCAATACTTTGTGTGTGTTTTTTTTTTTTTTTTTCCCAATTATTATTCAGGCCTCAACATGTCCCAAAACCTAATATAGATATGTATCCTGGTTAACATTCCATAATCCCTAAAAGCTCACTTAGTAGCACACCTTGAAGTACCCCAACAAAAAGTCTCCAGAACCCATGTCTAAAATTGAGAAACAAGTTACTCATTTTGGGGTGAATTGAACACCAAATCAAGAGTAAATCTGAGGTCATGTTCATTTATTAAGGTGTATTTTTGATATAGTCCATGTATATGAGTAAACAGTACTTCATCTGACAGCAGCTTTTTCTAAACAAAATGTTTATGAAGTTTAAGTATCAGCTCAGTGCAATTTATAAATCCTTTCATGCAGGACTGAGGAACCGCTTTCAGTTTTTTTTATGGTGAACTACACACAAGAAAATATGATACAACATTTGAACATGTTTACTACGATGTGGGTTAAATGTTTTGGGCTCTGTTTCCCGACCCCTGCTTTAATGACGCCAACAAAACCCAAGTATTCAGAGAATATAAATTGGACTGTGGTACAGGTGGATGTTTCAGGAAGGTTTACATTCGAGTCCGGGGGAACGAGTACCGCAGGCCACAGCACGAGGTACGCTTTCTCCAAAACTGTTCCATCAGCACGTTTTTTTTTTTTTTTTTTGTCGCGCCGTCTCCGTGGCGTTTATCTGTTGTAGAACTGCGAGGTGACCCAGGCCAGCCCCCATTTGAGGTTGGTGAGCATGAATTTGAGCGCCTTGGTCCACTGCTCCTCTGAGTTGAACTGAGTCTTGATGGAGTACGAGCCGCCACTGCCGCCCGTGTCCTCGATCTTGCCCTTCTCCACGTCCATCCTGAAGTCGCGCGCGCACACACACGCACATCCAGAGATAAGTACACAGTTTCTCAAATAGTGGCTGTTTCTCTACTCCAGGGGTGTCAAACTCGTTTCTATTGCGGGCCACATTGCAGTTACGGTTTGTGTCAGATGGCCATTATGACTGAAACCATGAAAAAAATTTCAAGTGATCCATCATATTTACACATTAGATATATCATCTAGTTTTGGAATCAGAAATCAAGGGTAACGGGTTTTTCAATTATTGTTGATTATTTGGTAACACAAAAATGCTTGCAATATCTCAATGTCATCATTTATGACATGGGAATTTGAAATTTTGGTCCAGATTTTAACAAAAATTATGCATGTTGATACACATGATTTGCCTTTGCGGTCCACATCTGGGCCCCGGGCCTTGAGTTTGACACCTGTGCTCTCGTCGAACAGAGCTTATGCCTTAATTAGACTAAAGTCAATTTTTCCTGTGAGGAAAAACTAGTGCAGTGACAATTGTAATTCATCTGTTCCCCTCCATTATTATTTTTTTTAACCTGTTTTTGAGGGTGGGAGGGGATAGCGCGGGATTTCACTCCCCAAAAATTTAAATAAAACAGAATTTAAAGAAATGCAATTTTCCTGGTGTAATTATGATCCCCATGGAAAATGAACCCTGCCCTGGTTTGGTGTCAAAGCACTACATGAAACTCAAATTTATTTGTAGACCGTTTCCTACTTGACATGCCTCTGCAGGTACTGCTGTTTTGGTTAGCAACAAGAGTTTTCAGCTTTTCGGCGAGCAACTCCGATCATCTGACCTGTACGGGAGACAGAAGCCGGTGTCGCCTTTTTCCACCTCATCCTTGAACTGCTGCACGCAGTCCAGGAAAGCCACCATGGCGTGGTCAAACTTGTTGTCCCAGAAGAACCTCAGGCCACCCGAACAGTACAGTGGAAGTTCCTGGAAAATGAGGAGAGACTCTTGAGCGTGAACCTTGAGGAGAAATTCAAAGGGCATCTACCTTTGACTTATCGGTCAGGGACTCCAGATAGGAATGATTTCCGTAGGGCACGAGGCGATATCTGAACAGGGAAGAAAAAAAAACCCCACACAATAAATTTGATCATTCATGTGATTGGAAAATATTGTCAACTGATTTGTCAAAAAGAAATAAGCAATATAAAAATTATAAATTTGTGCAAATGATATGTTATAGCAAGAAGATGCGTTATTTTGGTTTATTCTGACTACCCATGGGAGCCCCCCAACCTCTGAAAGCGCAGCCCCATCTTGTTGGCCAGCGCGTGCAGCAGCAGCACCGTCTGTCCCCAGGCCGCGTTGATCTCATTCCACTCCACGGGCACACTGGGAAGTCGACCCAAACGGAAGTTGTTGATGGTGCCGAACTGCCCGCTGTGCCTGGCCGGGACGGAACCATTCAAGCATCAAAATATGTTGTGGGCCGGACGCGGCTTTGCGGGCTTCGCTGTACCGCGCGCCGCCTACCAGATGTGAAAGGTGGCATTGAAGACGTTGGTCTTCTTGAGCCGATCCAGTTGAATCTGGCAATAACGCATCTGGTTGTCCACACTCTTCAGTTCGTCGTCCAGCTCCAGCTGTTGACGTTTGAACTCGCTGTACTCCTTCTGGTACCTGACACACAAAATACGCCACAGTGTATGCCCCTCATTTTCAAAACTATCTAATAGTACTGCAGTTGTTTTTAAAGTGCACTCAATAACAATCCCGATGGCCCCTTGCCACTCACTGCAACTCCTCCGTCTCCAGCTGCTGGGCCTGGGCCCGGCTCTGCGTCAGTTCCTGGGCCACGGCGGCCCGCTGCTCCTCGACAGCCTCCAGCTGGTGCACCAGGGCCGCCTCTTCCTCCTTGAGGTGCTGCAGCTCCTCCAGCAGCGTCTCCTCATCCTCCACTTGCAGCTGCGACAGGAGCTCCAGACACTGCCTGAACATAATTGCAACAAATCAAGTACACGGCCCAAAAAAACCCCACAACTCTTCATTTTACTCACTTGTAATTCTGACATTCATTCTCGGTGATGTTGAGCTGTGTGTCCAGGTGGTCCAACAGAGTGTCAGTACATTCCTCACACAGCGGGTGGTCCACATCGGTCTGACCGGACATGATGTCAAACAGGTCGCTGGTCACCTGCGCAAAAAATACAACCGTTAAAAATCAACAGAGATCGCATACCGTGCATCGTTTGCCTTTGACAGCTCGTCTGGTATTTTGCAGGCACGTCACCTTGAGTCTGCGGCTTAGATTTTCCATGGTGCCTCCGTCAGGAGCGTCCCCGAGCAGTGTGAAGCTGTTGGCGCTCTCCGTAGACATCATCCTGCTGACGTGGGCCACGGTGAAAAAGCTATACTATACTTTATATCTCTCAGCATACTAATTTTATCATGATCTTACACACAAAAAAAATTGTGCTTCTGATCTACCCCATGCGCAACCAATTGCAGTAAGAAATTGTACATTTTCAAAAGGTTTTTAAAGATATCTATTATACAATGTACAAATTAATAAATTTAAGTATTTAAAATAATTGTGTATCAAGTTGGCAACATGAAAATTCTAAAATGTATTAAAAACTGAAATTATGAACAAATATACAAAATACACAAAATTACAGTTTAAAAGATAAAATTAAAATGCTTACCGTGCAGGTGGGATGTATTTTCTCGACACGCCATCTTGCTTGTTTTCCACAAAGGTCTCCTGAAATTCAAATTAATCTTAATTTTATAGAAAAATTGTGCACTGTAGTAGAGTCCGGTTTATGTTGCATTTATATTTACCTCTGTTGTAGTGTCTCCTTCGCCGCAATCTGACTGTTTGCTTGGTGTGACAGTAACCAAAGGAGCTTGGGGGGGCATGCAGAAGCAACACATTGTCATGGAAGGTAGAGTACAATAATAAAATAGTATTCAAATAAAATTGAACTTTCTCTATTTGATTGAAAATGATTTATTCAGCAATACATTTGAATAAGAGATGTTTTTTTTAGGGGGGCTGCACTTGTGTGAAAAGATTGAGAACCACTGTATTATATTCTCGTGTATAACAATACATACCAATCAGTTCGTGGATCGTGACCCGATCCAATACATTGAAGGACGTGTCCAACTTGAGAGGCTGGCAACACCGCTGACAAACGAAGCTAACCTGCATCGTGGTGCTCGAAGTCTTGGAGCCCTCCATCACTCACGACATATACTGGAAGAAAGAGAAAAAAGTAGGTGAACAAAAATGATTTAGCTTGATTGCCCGTAGCTAGCGGCGACATGCTAGTGAAGTCATTTAAGATGTGCGATTACCTTTAAGCTAAATAAATTCATATAATACAACGTGTTGGGGAAGACTGTGGAAATAACAAATGTAAACAAAACAATTAGCGTGACTGTCACTGTTCTGCTTCTTCCTTTCCGTATTGATCTTTACTTCCGTATTGATGTTTGCTTCCTCTTCTTCTTCTTTCAGAAAATAAATCGTAGGGAACGAAATAAGAGTGCATAGCGCCCTCTACCTTACATTATTAATATAGAAATATTTTATTATACAGGTGGGTGTGCCAAAAACAGACATACACTTGTTAGAGTAGCGTGATTGATGGAGGGACGGGAGGAACAAATTAAAAACTAATAAAACTAAAAAGAATTCATTCTTTGTGATTGGGGAGCACATGTAAAATATCTAAAAATAAATATTTTCTGAAAATCGGGGAAACAAAAACATGTCCATATTTTGCATTTTTTCTTTTAAAAATTTGTAAAACTTTTTTTTAATCATTTCTCATTTTTTCATTTTTTAAAAATTTTATTACTAAACCCATTTATAGAAAAATGAAGCTTTTTGGAGCACCACCTTTATGTATAAATAGTCAAATTTAGAAATATGCACTTTAACAAAGAATCACAAAATTAGTTGATTTTGTAACATATTTATTAGGGGAAACAAAAATCCCTCCATATTTTGCATTTTTTCTCATGAAAATTTGGAAAACTTGTTTTAAATTATTTCTCTTTTTTTTTTTTTTTTTTTTTTTTCAAATTTTGTTACTGAGCCCATTTATAGAAAAATGAAGCTTTTGGGAGCACCATCTTTATGTATAAATAGTCGTAGGGAGGAAGGATTGGCCGTGTGTTTTTTGGGGGGTGACTTTTCTCAGCTATCTTCGGGCAGGAGACGGGGTACACTCTAAAATGGAAAATGAAAAATGAAAATGGAAAATCAATGAGTTGATGGGTGCTGGAAATGTTGTAGTTCCGACCTCTCGCGAGTGGGTTGGGGGGCGCTATTGTGAGTCAAAACCCGCTGTTGGGCTGAAACAACGGAAGAAGAAAGTTTGCGGGAAAAGTGAACCGATAACAGCGGAAGAGTGGGGAAAAACAAGGTAAATAATCGGACACAAAATGGGTCGTGTAACTAAAAGACGGGAGTATCTTCCATCATTATGTTGTCGTGTCAAGTCGTAAATGTTTTGTGTCGTTCAAATATTCAAGCTCGGTCACTCAGTCACAGTGGCTTATGTCACTGTCAAGCTACACTAGTGACGACATTGCTAGCGTCTTATGAAGAGAAAATGCTAACTGACGTGTTGCAGAAACAGTAATTGTTCGTTTTGTTTTGTTTAGATTTTTTAAAAAACGACATGAAACCCCCCAATGACGCTGAGGTTAAAAGGGGGATTTCTGTCCTGTGGGAGACCCTGCAGTGCCCCATTTGGTAATTGGCATTAAATAGCCCTCTCAGGAATCAAATTACATCAAATAACATTTTTCCTCATTTTTCCCCCCTCTTTTCATATAGTCTGGACTTGTTGATCCAACCTGTTTCCACCAAATGTGACCATCAGTTTTGCAAGTAAGTACCGTTTCACATCTTTTCCATGACAACTAATACACTTTGTTTACCAGTACTGATGCCATTTTATGCAACTACTTATCATGAGATTATTAAGTGACCTTTTGCAGTTTGTAAACAAGCAGCGCCAGGGTAATTGCAATGGGAGAGAAGGCTAAAACCATAATTTCAGACATGTTTTCTCACTTGCTCAAAGGACAAGTGAGGATTTGTTTAGCAGTGGTGCAGACAGACATTGCTTAAGTTCTTGCCACACCGAAAACTTGTGATGTCATCGTGAAAGGTTTACTACTATTACATGTGACTGTTTTTATTGACCGCGTTAGGTTTTGTTTGCTGAAGCTGTTGGACAACACCAAACTCAGCAGAGCTGACTGCCCAGTGTGTAAAGAAAAGATAACCAAGAGGTTGGAAATAGTCACTACACCTACATTTTAGATAATAGATCACTAGTGATCATGCACACTTTTTGTCTCATGCAGAAGTTTGCACGAGAGCCCAGGTTTTCAGAGGCTCGTCACAGGACTGCAAGACATGATCCAGGCTTATGAACGTGACACTGGCACAAACTGTAAGTACTGTGTAGTCATCATTTTAGGTGGCTCAACTCGAGAGAGACCTTGATTTGCGTTCACTTTTTCCATCCACCAGACTTCACTGGACTGGCCCAGGAAGGCAGACGATCTCTGTGAGTGTAATTTCAAGTCATTATGTGATTCAGATTGTTTATAGGTATCACTTGTCGCTCACTGTTTTTGATTGCTTATTCTAAGCAGTGTCAGCAATGACAAAGGAGTGGATGGGACAGCCAACAGCGCGGAGGGTGTTGAAAAGACTCTTCCCAGTTCTCACTCATCAACTATAGCAGGTAAAAGCTTGGTGGGAGGGAAAAAAAAGTTCACAAACACTGATGGACAAAAGAACTGGGACAGGAAATGACAGGAAATATCCGCTCTTATGTTATGCTCTTCTGCCTTTTTGGACCTTGCTTTGGACTCTTGGACAAGAAATATTTGGTATTCCTGAAACTGTTCACATAAAGTTAGAAGCTTAGAATTGGCCAAAATATCTTGTAAATAGAAGAATTGAAGCACCTGTAAAGTGAAAATAAATGTACTATAAATTTGATACAACACAGAAGAGTCTTCTCGTCCTAGAGTCCAAAGCAAGGTCCATAAAGGCTCGCTTGTTTAAAGTACTGTATTTTCTGCAGTATAAAGCGCACCTAAAAGCTTTTAATTTTCTCAAAAGCCGACGGTGCGCCTTATATATGGATAAATATTGAGCCTTGAGTGGAACTCCATCTAATGGATGTGTAATGTAACCCCAGCCTCTACTGTCGCGTCTGTTCTATGCGCCATATAATGCGGTACGCCTTATATATATAAAAAGTCTTAAAATAGGCCGCTCATTGAAGGTGCGCCTTATAGTGCGGAAAGTACGGTATTGTATTTTGAAACAAATCTATGAGTTCACTTTACTCGGTCTTTTAACACTTGTCTTTTTCCCTCTTGACAGCCCTCGATGGATTTGCAAGGGTCATGGGAATTGAAGATTCCAATCCTTTGACGACAGACGGCGGCGTTCAGGACGGGAGTCTCGGAGGCTCGAATGAAATTTCAGAACCGATCGAGGCAACATCCAGGCTTGTAACTCCAAGGAAAGGCCGAAAGGACCAAGTTGTGCCGGCGGTTAGCAAAAGTCAACCCTGCAGGCAGAAGCGGAAAAAAAATGAGGAGCCGGAGCAGATCTCTGAGAACAGGAAGAAGGAAAGCGTGGAGAAGGTCGCCGAGTGGCTCATGAAAGTTCCTGCTGAGGAGAGCCTTAAGTTGGAGGAACGCGCGGAGGTCGCCCACGTCACAGACGATTCGGACAGTTCTGCGTCCACGCTGGATGTCAAGAACTTCAACAAGAAGGTGCAATCCACCAAAACGCTTGAGAATAAGGTGTTTGGGGCCACTTACAAACGAGACCGGAGAAGCAACCGAAGCACCAGCACTAAACCGCTGTCACACTCCACGGAAAAGCCACCTAAGAAGAAGAAGAAGATGACGACCAGCCTGACTCCTTCTGACTTTACAAAAAGCCCCGAAGGAAACTGTGAAAATTATCTCAACGTGTCTGCAACGATGGATGTCTCCGAAGAAGCGGGAAACTGTGAAATTCACAAGAAGGATCCAGACAAACCTTCCGAAAGGGATGAAAATAACAGCAAAGGCGACAGTCTCAGCCGCGAAACCCTTCAGCCTGAACGGAAGCGTAGAAAGCGGTTGATTAGCACCTTGCAGCAGGTCGACTCTGATTTGCGGGCCAAAGCGCAGAGGGAACGTTCTGCTCCGAAAAAAGCAGACAGGCGGAAAGGTCCCTCTCAAAAAGGAAAGTCCGCCAGAGCTTTGAACCCCCTGGTCCTTGTTGGAGTTCAAAACCAAGACCGTGCCACTGAGAGTAAGCTTCCAGCAGAGTCTGTGCAGGTTCATATCGAAAACTACCCGAGCAGCGAGGACCAGGAGGCGCCCGTTACAACAGGCGCAAGGAGAAGCAGGCGGCTTCAGCTGTCTTTCCAGAACGTCCCGCAGCGAGCGCCCAAGAAAGCTGCAACTCGCCAGGAAGCAAAAGCACACGGAAAGGACGTCAAAGACGGCGAAAGGTCAGATTTTTCAGAAGTCAACGCTTGCAAAATTAATGGATGCGTTTATGACAAAAACATATGTGTCATCGAAAACATGGAGCTCTCCCGTCTGGAGAATCTTGTTCAGGGAGTTCCTCCCGTTGAAACCAATGCAGGTACGGATCCTGACCCACATCTTGTCCCAGGTAATGCGAGTCCGATCGGGGGGGCTCCGGAAAATCCAGCACCTCGTTCGAGTCAGAGTTCCTTGGCAGAAAAGGAGGAGGACCGTAACGACAGCGAGGTGGACATTGACCAGCTCCTCAGGAGCTTCAACACCACAAAAAGGAAGTCGTTCCGCCTCACCCGTTCAATGACAAATCGGCGCGTGGATGAAGCACACGTGCAGAGTCCGGACAAGAGCAGCCCGACTACACTACAAGACCCGTCCACCAAACAGCAGTCGACAGACCTCGCCAACCCGTCATCTTTGAGCGATTTGATCCCCCCGACCGATTTGCCCAAAAGGAAAGTGGATGTCGATGGTGCAGCTGCTCTTGTTCTTCTCCGCAGTACTGTCAGCAGTGCCCTCAGCCCCAACAAAGTGACAACGCGTGAAGCCGAAAGCCCTCTCGTGTCACTTTTCCCTCAGGTGGTGGATTCTGGTCTCTGTTTTTATGAGCGCCAGGAGATTGCAGAAAGTGTGGTTGAATCGTCTCCAAAGGAGCACCCCAGGGACCTGATCGAGAACCCCACCGCCTCTGGAAACCAGTTGTCACCTGCGTCCCAGCATCTGCTGAACACTGACAGCTCCTTGACTCCGGACGGCCTCGGACTTCGGCCGGCCCAGTCGCCCCACGGAACCCAGACAAGCATCCAGTCGTCCATCCAGAGCGTCTCTGGCCGCAGGACGCTAAAGAGGACTCGCAGGCTGCAGTCCTCTTCGGAGTCACAGAGCAGCCCCAACAAGGTGTTGCCCACTTTGGCGCAAAATTTCCATGAGGTGCCTCAGGGCGGCTGTGTCCAGGATGGTGCTGAAGCTGATGGGCAAGAAGTTAAGGATGTCTCTGCGGGGTGTTCAGATCCAGACTGCATTCCCTCCAGCCAAGCGTCCGTCGACTTGTTCGACCCTCCAGATGAATGTAAGATGATACTCTTCTTCTGTATTCGAGGTATTAACGTCGTTACTTCCTTGCTGACTGTTGTCTTCCTTTGGAATGCACGTCAGAATAAATCAACGGCCAGTTTGGTGGATGCAGTCTTGTAGAGCCTATTTTGCCTCAAGCGATAAACTGCTGTTGTACGATTTATCTGATTTATTTTTTCATGACTTCTTCTGGAGGTGATGTAGCAATTAACGGCACAAGCGTGTCTGTGGAGTCATCGCAATTCACAAGCGAGGTTCTCCTTACGCAGGTACATTTCAGTCGATTTTATTTAATACTTACGCTTCCCTTTTTTTTTTTTTTTTTTTTCAAAGTGAAGTCTTGGTTAATTTATTCACGTGTGTTGTTCACATTCGCTGTTCAAATTGCTTCACGATAAGAAAAACATTTATACATTGACGGTAAAATAGTTATAATTTGATTAAACGTTAAAATACATTTACCTGAAGAAACCCCAGATTAATAAAAAAAAATTATTTGCCTTTTTTTGATCAACATTTACATTTGATATCTTTATGAATGTAAATTCCAATCTGTAGATTCTAGTTATTTCAAAATCTGTTTTTAATTACTAACTGCATTACTGTACATGAATGACATGTTTTAATTAGAAAAGGTTCTTCAAATTATTAAATGTATTATAATTTTTTCAAGTTTTCAAATGTGATAAAATTTAAACTAAATTTATTTCCTGAACAAATGGATCTTTTTGAATAGATGTAGAAATAAACCACTGTAAATCTTTAAAAAATATTTTTTTATTCTCATCGCTGAAATATAATGCTAGTCTGTGTCTGTCCTGCAGAGGGCGGTGTCCTCATTGTCATCAGTGCAACTGTCATCTTCAGGATGACTGATGACTTTGGTGTGGAAAAAAAAATGAAAAATATCCCCCCTCAGCAAGTTTTTAAATTGCATTTTAGTTACATGGGCCGCAGAGGAGATGATGCCGTTGTTCTCCTCATCCATCATCCCGCATTCTCCCTTTTATCTGTCCAGTGTCGATCCTCAGTGAATTTAAGTTCATATCTCGACAACGCACATTCAAGCAAACTTGTTCTTATATTCATGTTGTGATTATGTGGCGTGCGCATGTTCCCTCACATATTTTTAACTTCTGCAATATAGCGGCAGCTTCCACACGTTTACTTGTCTATCTCTTAAAAAAAAAAAATAAACACCCACGCCCCCGCTGATTGACGCTCGTTATTGTGTGTGCGCCAACTAAAGGTTCCAATCTGACTTTTTCTTCTTCTCCTCCTCTTTTGTTCAGTCAGTTGTAACGGCTTCTTTTGTTTTCCTCCGCTCTTTCGACAGCAAAAGCTGGAGATGAAGAAGGAGTTGGAAGGCCTGTGGAAGTTGATGACGGTGGTGTCCGAGGTGCTCCAGGAGAAGGAGGCCAACCCTGCTGTGTGTAAGCACATCACACAGCTTCGACGTGTTAGACAGAGAAGCGGTAAAATGTGTCTTTTCGCTCTATACTTTATATCATCAGCACTGGAGGGGTTAATTCTATCTTTCTAGTCATCTGTTTGTATTGCCTTTAACAGTATACACTAGTACTGTATGATTCTAAATTGTCTATCACGGCAATGTATGTTATCTCGGACATTTTTTTAAATTAAAAGCTTGTTTTTCTCATTTTGAATATTATATGGAATATTTGTGCCATTAGATTGATTTTTTTTTTAATTGGGTTTATGCGTTTTCTCGTGTGTTTGTGTGTTTATTAGGCCCTGAGGTGCACAAATCCATCCCACGTGGCCCGGACTGTCCAGACTGGTTCGTATTGCAGGCCATTGCAACCCAATCAAATGCTGAAAAACTGTGTCAAGATTTGAATAGAACCCATCTCCTTCTTTACATCTTTAAAATTGCAATAACATCATGACATTATAGGCTTGAGTTTTTCAGAAAGACTATAAATGCTTCAGTAAGTGCTGCTGATTTGGTTAGCAACTGAGTTTAAATGGCAGTTAATTCTTTGATATCCTGTGTGTGGTCATTACACTTCCTTTGCTAATTAATTATTATTTTTTTCATCATTGGTTTGGTAAACCAGGGGTCGTGAGTTCGTTTCTCACTGGGGCCTCCACTCCCCAAAAGGGGTTGCATCAGGAAGGGCATCCGGCGGAAAAACTGTGCCAAACAAATATTAGCGTTCATCTGAGGTTACAAGCCAAAAGAAAGAATCTTAAATTACACATGGCACACGGTGATTAAATGGGGCGTGTCCGTGGAATTACGGAAGATAATAATTGCAATTAAAAATATGTTTGTTAGTGCAAAAATTACTGATACATTGAACATGTAAACGTGCAGTCAATATTTTTGAGGTCAGATGATCATATTACCGTAATTTCTGGACTACAAGCCGCACCTATTATGAGCCTCGCCCAGTGCATTTTCAGAGGAAAAACCATTTTGTACATGCATAAGCTGCACCTCTCTATAAGCCGCACGTGTCCACATTGAAACGCAAGATATTTACAGAGAAAGACGGTACGCAGAAAGAGTTTTCAATGTTTTAATAATATACCTTAGCTTATAAAAAGTAAAAGTCACTGAGACGGGGCAGTAACAGCAGCAACACTGTTGAGGCCACCTGCTTTTATTACCTCTGAAAGCTTTTTTTCGTCTTTTTACATTGCTCCAGTTATTCCCGCTGCCGTTTCCAGTGTCCAATACATGCAGCACCTGTGTTTCCTTTTTTACCGCCCAGCTCGATTGCTTTTTAAGTTGAAAGCTGCGTCATATGCATTTCTTCTTGCATTTTCCATGCTAATTTAATTCATGCACAAAGCGCGAAGTTACATTAAACTTGCGTCTCCCTCGACACGTATATTCCGCCTGTCTCACTGTTACATTTCCTGCTCGAGCTCCCCTAGCGGCTGTGAGAAAAAATGCATAGATTAGCCACATCATTGTATAAGCCGCAGGGTTGAAAGCGTGTGACCAAATTCCGGAAATTATGGAAAGCCAAATATTGTATCCCTAACCTTTTGTGAATATTATGTTTGAGGCAGTATGGGAGGAGACGTACCAGTGAAAATGTTTACACTGCTATTTTCTGTATCAATAACAGTTAGCACATCAGGTAATTGGGTAGCTGCGAAGTCATCTTTCAGTGTGATGGGCGGATAATCTCCCCAATGAACCTCCACTCCACTTCTCTGCTTTGGAGAGATTAAAAGAGAGCAAAAGTCATTACCGCCTGTATCGTCTATCGTTTCAGAGCACTTAGAATAAAAGTTGTCTTGCCTCGGTAATACATCTCTCCCGCTTGACTGCTGCACCCCCTCCACCACCACCACCACCTTTCCTGAAGCTCTCGCCTCGCAGGGTTCTAAGTGCTCTCCGAGCAAAGGGGAGCTGGCGGTTGATAACGTAAGAGGGGCTCAGCAAGATGAGCTTGTTTTGAAAATGAAAAAGCAGGCAGAAAAGCGCAGTGGAGGAATAATTGTAATCGCTGCTACAAGTGGCGTCCACAGTGAGACAAATCACTGTTCAAGTACGATGGCGTACGAACCGCAGGCCATACATGTGGATGAATGGAGAAAAAAAATTCACAAAGGCCAACTGCATAGTCTTCCATTTTTCACTTTGTGTAATGGCCACGCGTCCAATAGTTCTGTCCATGTAGTCCATTCTCAAGATTTTTCTTTTTCGGTCATACTTTGAATGGCTGTAAAAAAAAAATAATAATAATATTATAAATTTCTCTCAATGTATCACACTTATTCCATAAAACACCTTTTTTTCCTCACAATATTAGTTTTATTCATACACTTCAGTTTTTATAACAATTTTAATATAATCAAATACATTTACATTTATCTTGTGATGTTCCAATGGTTACATCACATGTGAATTTTTTTCCTTAATTGCAAAAAAATTCTCATACTTTATCATAAAATTATGATTTGGCCCTTCAAATTACTTTTTTCTGTAATTGTGTTTTCTTATAGCACAATACATTGCTTTTTGCAAAAATGTCTTTTTTCATTTGAAAGTCGTTTCTCATTTTACACCCTTTTCTTATCGTTTCCTAGACCTCATTTTAGTGTTTCCTTTTTCTTTTCAGCCTGGCCTTAATAAAATCTCCATTTCATTTTCATGCTACATCACGTTTTTTGCAGGAAAGCCCGTGAAGGTGATGAGGAGCCCAGAAGGTGTCCCCGTGATGGAGAAGAGTTAGCTCAACCCACTGTAGAGTTATGTAAGGCTATATAATTCTTTCTAACATCTTGGTGCTCATTATTTGACTAAACGGTCTGTTCATTCTCCCACGTAGCGTCACCAGGACTAGCTGGGAAAAGCGTTGCAGATTCAACTTTAACCTCTAAAGACAGGGACAACAAGACTCGAGAGAGAGACTCCAGCAGAGCTGAAATGGTTCTGGTGTCCTCAGGTTTGGCACGTGCTGATCAGGTGTGTGCGCGTTAATGCCGCGAGACTGCAATTATCCCGTTTAATGGGGCTGCTGGGGGTCGAGGGGTGGCTGAACCTGTGCCAATCCAACCGGTCATCTTGCAGATCGCAGTGAAGAGGTTTGCTAAGAGTGTCGGCGCTCGTGTGGTTTCCCGGGTGACGGCAGAGGTGACTCACATAGTCATGTGCACAGGTACGCTTGGAACATTAAGCCAGCTGTAGGATAGTCACCCCAGGCAGTGTATGTAATTCTGCAAAATGTTTTTTTTTTTTTTAATTTGGAATCTATCGTTCCCCGAAACACTCGAGGGGAAATGCAACTCACTCTGCTGTGTATGTGTGTTGTAAACGACGAGAGACCAGATTGCACACATGCAGACATGCAACGAAAGGTTATGAGTGAAAGGTGCGCGCAAACAGCTGTGCCTCGCGCAACGCCGGCAAACCGACGACTGTCTCTCCAGCAACTAGCTTAAAGCTCCACTGGCATGAAATGCATGATTTTTAGTACGTTATCAATGGAAAAAAAAAAGGCAAAAAGTTTAAATGAATATGGCTTTTTGTCACTGCTGCCATGAAAATCCTCTCGAGGGGTTTGTTTTCGAGAAGAAGCAAGAAGTGACGTTAGTCGCAGGCGCCCACTCAGGCGGTGTCGTACGTTTCTACTAGTTTTACCTGCTGGAAGGTCGCTCTTTGTTCCTTGGTGTTAGCCAAAATGGCGGCTCGTACTGCTGGATATGTTCTCTTTGCAAAGAGCTTCCGTGTCCCATCGTAGGTGGCATAGCGTTTTTTTTAATGGCAAATGTCCTGTCGTGATGTAATGTACAGACGTGGTAGGCAATATGGCTACCATGAATGAATGTTGCATGAGACTTCCGCAACTTTGCGCATGGACATTGAAGTGAATAATGTGATATGTACTTTTCAGCCAGGAGACTTAACCTTTAATTATACTGTACTAGTAGGGTTAGGTTAGCGTTAAAAACCATTTTATAGAAGGTCTAATTTAGGGTATAAGGTACTGTGCATTTTATCGTTATCTTTTTATTATACCTAAAAGCCAGATATTCTCTTGTGTATGTTTCTATGCCCTAATGGTGGCTATCTGGATCTCGCTTGGTTAACCTCAAACCTAATACAAACATTGATAAATACGCTCCTCTGGTTTGAATTAATAAACTGTGAGCGCAGCAATTCAAACAACCTCTCACACTTTTAGCTTTCTAGTTAAGGACATTTTCCTTTTCAACAGTACTTTGCTTTTTGTGTGGCTTCAACACAACACAAGTCTTTTGGAGATAAGCCGCCGACCTCATTCTCTTGCTCGTCCCTAATTACCCTCCCTGATAGATTATTTTAATTCGCCGGTTCGTAAGCGCCACATTTCAGCGGGGCCTTTTAACAGGCAGCCGTTTCCCCGGCAACCAAGAAATGGGGAGCGCTTGGCTTGAAGGTTGGGGAAGAACGGAAGGCGCCCCAAAAATACAATGCTAATAATTATTTTACAAATGAATAATGACGTTGAATCAAGTTTAAAGTGCTACATTTGAAGAAGCGGAAATGGTGACACGGGGAATCTTTTTCCTTCAATTGCCTTGTGAAGATATGAAATGTGATGATCCAACAAGCATTTATAATTATATACTAAGAGCTTAGAAACAGTAAAAAATATAATCAAATACTATAAGGAAATCCCTGCTTCATTTTTCAGATGAACATCTTGTATGCGAGCGTACCCTCAAGTACTTCCTTGGCATTGCGGGCAGGAAGTGGGTGGTGAGTTTCCAGTGTACGTATTGTCTTTATCAAATTATTTTCACGCCTTACTTGCTCACTCGGGATATATGTGATGATAGTACACCTTTTAATCTGACAATTACGAGGCCCACTGAAATAAGTCAACTTTCACTTCTCATTTGTACCCCGCAGGGATCGCTGAGTGCTTCAAGCGAAAGAAGCTCTTGGACGAGGTACGCTTGTCCTCCCGCGTTGCGCTGCCGTGTTGAGTTAAGACTGCTTGACGAAGTTTTTCCACGCCGTTTCCCATGATACACCTCATGCATTATTTGCCATCCATTTGCTTCCGCGTTCCCGGCATCTGGTGTAATGACGCCAGTGCAGCACAGTGCGCCCATTATAAAACCAAATAAGTTTTTGGGTTTTATTTTCCCAACTTGTACTTCCTGGCTTTTCTGAATAGTGGGGTGCTTGGAATGTTTTCAATATAAATCATTGCATTAATATTGCCGCGCTCCTCCCACAGAGCTTATTTGAAGTGAGGGGCGACGTGGTAAACGGGTCCGACCACTTGGGCCCAATGAGAGCTCGCACCACCAGTGACGACAATGTGAGTACACGGCTTTATGCGGCCAGGTAGCTACTGTTAGTAAATCGACTGCTCGCAATTGCACAAACTCGTAAAATGGAACACTTGTAAGCAATGTATGAGCAAACGAGTTTCATTTTTTTTTTAACCCACAATGATATCCCCGTCTGTTTTTCTTGATGTAAAACTGAATTATTTCTTGCAGAATATCTTTCGGAATGCACGTTGAAAGCTGAATGATGCCCCCAAGCAATTTTAGGGTTAATGTTATGTTGCCTCCTATATTTAAAATACAGATTATTAGCTTTTTGGACAATGTATTGTCTGTGCTTTCGTCCTCAATCACGCTGTGCCAAGGTGGAATTTTAACATTATACACCATCTCATCCTGTACTTTCTACTTTGGTTTCAGACCAGACCTTTCTCACTCGAAAAAGAGAAAATCTCATCCAGTTTAACAACTTTTTCTTCAATTATTCACATACTCCGGTGTTTGTAATTATGAGTGTACTCCTTTAAATTGGAGGGGGGCGGTGTCAGGTAAACAAGGAAGTAGAGTGTGTGGCCCTGTGTGAGCTCAGAAACACGTCATGCTGTAGTTCCCTGCGCTGGATCTGTTTTCCTCTGCCCTGAGAGTGTGCGACAAGTGCACAAATACGCAGTTGCGCATCTTAGAGGGAATATTGCTTGTAATTCAAGGTCCCACAATTGAATTAGGCAGCCATTTCAGACTCCGTTTCATGGTTTTCTGATGGATTCTACAGTAAGTCCAACTATCAGCCACCATGTTGAAGCTAAGTACCAGTCGGAGCAACCGCATTCGTTTGTATAAACGTCTGCCGATTACCTGACACTCCAATATGTCCCGAAGGACATTAGTGTTGTCTAAATTAAAAATCTGCACCAGGGAGACTTTCATCACACAAAGCACCCCTGGCTGATGATCAGTATAAATGGAAAAGGGAGGGAAATAGTCATTTACTTACTGATAAAGCGCACATTTCCCCTCCGTCCGCGTGCATCCAACGTCACACCGCCTGACTTATATGGCCGCCAAGCCTCAAGAAAGCCATTTAGCATCGCTGTTTCCAGCCAAGTCAGATGACCCTGAATGCATCAAAGTGCTTGCCCTCATTTTTTGGATGGGCTGTATTTTGCATGGCCATGCTGGCTCTTATTTGTTGTTGTTTTTTTTTCCAAGCGAGTAAACCCGAGCCTGGTTCAGGCCAATTATTTCTCTCACATGCAATGCTTTGTCTCCTCAGCTTCTGATGAAGGGCTACGAAATCTGCTTCCAGGGACCTTTCACAGACATGACCACAGGTAAACACTCAAGTTAACGACACTACACTGTACCAAACAACGCTAGTCACTGGCCTCACCAATTTGTACGCTTCTAAAGGTTCCAACATGGCGCTGGGATTCTTGGAAATGCATTTAATAAAATAAAAACGTGCTTAAATATTTCATTAATTGCTTTAAATAATTATTATTCACAATGCCTTTTGTGGAGTTTTATTAAGTCTAATTAAGGTATGACTTTTTATGAAGATGTGCATATTTAATGACTACAAATTTGCCTGCTAGCGCTTAATCCAACAATGAAGAGCTGATTCCCCCCACAATTAAAAGCAGTTCCCAGGTGTCTGGACCTGAATGATCTGTGACATTTTTGTTGAAATGCTTCAGTAATCAACATTAAGTCTATAGACTAAAACTAATTTGATCCTGGGATTTTTTTTAATGATTGGGCAGTACGGTAGTTCAGTTGGTAAAGCATTGGCCTCACAGTTTTGAAGTCCTGGGTTCAATCCCGGACCCGCCTGTGTGGCGTTTGCATGTTCTTCCCGTGGCTGCATGGGTTTTCTCCGGGAACTCCGGTTTCCTTGTGAGGATAAGCGGCAAAAGAAAATGGATGGATGGATGGATGATTTTATGATTCACTTGATGCACTTGCTTTAAACCAGTGTTTCTAGAACTAAGGCCTGGGGATCCTCATGACTCAGATGAGGGTGAAATAATTTGCAATAAATTCTGTGGTATTATTTCTTAAAAGGTAAATATGGGGACAAGGCCAACAATAAAAAAAAAAAATGTACAGAACCAATTACTCCTCCCCAACCTAGCTTTAGGCTAAATGCGCAGATATGACCGTGGCATATCGTGCTTTTAGTGTTTACACATGGTACTTACAGTATGTTGAAGAACTCATTCGTTGCCATGGATGTCTATAGTAGTCAAGCTCACAGCCATCAATGTTTGTCGATGATGTGAAGTCCCTTTTTTTTTTTTATCTGTAAGCATAGAGGGAGCGTTCCACAGCTTGTCTGTGAATATCGAGCTTGTAAACAGTTGTAATGACAAAGAGATACCTGTGGATGGTGGCAGTACAACACTTTATTTCCTCGAGATCAGTAGAAGATAAAAGACGAGGGTGTGACTTTTGGCTTTTTCCATTGATCATGAGCAAATGAACTGCCAACACGGAAGCTCTTTATGGAGTGAATCACAAACGACATTGGGGAAAAAAAGCCCCTGATATTCAACTAGCATTGCGAATTGACACTTATAGTGAGTTGTCATAAATATAATTTGCCCTCAAAAGCCCTTTCTCAATCATTTTGTAGTTTGAGGTTGCAGAGAAAGTAGTCAAACTTTTTTTCTATTGAGAGAAGGTTTTTTTTTGGAGTTTCGGTGCTTATCGGTATCGTGTGGGTGCCTCGGCTCAGTTAAGATGCTCTAAAACGACTTGTAGGAAGGAAATCTGGTCTATAAAAGATATATATCAGCTGGGAGGGAATGGGTATATTTAGTTGGCTTTCAGTTGATAAGGCGTCCTTGGGAAAAAAAGTCTCCCTGGACCCAAAAAGTTTGAGAACCTTTCCCTTAAACAACAACAAATCATTTGTATCTGTCTATGGTTGTTCCATGCTGTTGTGCACTGCCGTTTGCAGAATGGCAAAGGACTTTCAGCCGCAGTGATGTCGGCGTCCCGTAGGCCTGCCACAGGCATCGGCGCAACGGAAGCTGACTTCTGACTGACGCCACAAGCGGCTTGAAACCTCCACTCTTATTATATTGCTCCACATGGTGCTTAAACGCATGTATTCGGTTTAAGATTCATGCCTCAGATACCCTAAATTATATGGATAATTATAATTTAAGTAATGATGTATTCATTTAAAATGAGGATTTTAATTGAAATAAACAATTTTCATGTGCATTTTAACTGTTAACGATGATGAGCGGGTGCGCCGAATTAAAGACGCTTGCGATTGTTTTTGTCGTGTATGGTGCTAGCAATGCAAGTTGCTCACGTGAATGCTAATAGACGCTGCCGCCAAGATGAAATGCCAGATGAAAAAAAAAATAATGGAATGAGGACCGGCATGCTGGAAACGGTGCATATCGCCGTCGCCTGTCTCGTCGCGTCAGCCACAATTGCAGAGTAGCTTTTGTCGGCTGTAATTTGCATTTAAATGTCCTAATGTTGCTGCGTGTATGTTTGTTTGTCTCCCAGAGGAAATGGAGTGGATGGCGCAGCTGTGTGGGGCCGCGGTGGCCAAAGACCCGCTGCTGCTCGACAGCAAACAGGTCAGATTGTCGTCACCAACATACTTCGGATGTCGTCAGAGTCAAAATAGTTTCTCAGGAACAGCAATGTTGTCTCTGGGTCAATTTGACCCAGGGCAACGGGGTATCTTTGTCAGTTTGACCCAGGGCATGTTTTCCGCAGGCGTCATCAAAGCAAAAATCCCAATAAACATCTTTCGTTATTAACCCAAGCAGAAGATGTTTTGTACCAAAACAACTTTTAACTGTATATATTCTACACATAGTGAAGAAAATAAGTATTTGAACACCCTGCTATATTGCATATCCACTGTGAGAGATCATCTAAAAAGAAAAATCCAGAAATCACCATGTATGATGTACAAATAAATTGTTAAAAAAAATCATACATGGTGATTTCTGGATTTTTCTTTTTAGATGATCTCTCACAGTGGACATTCACCTACGGTGAAAATTTCAGACCCCTGTGATTTCTAAGTGTGAGAACTTCCAATATAGCAGGGTGTTCAAATACTGTACTTATTTTCTTCACTGTACATATACACAGTATAGTTGTTATTTTTCTATAGAACCTTCATCAACTCATAATTTAATGCACTAGTAAGTTAATGGAAAAAGCTCTGCTATGATTAAATGCACCGGGCCACACTGGCATTGTCAGTCTTTTATCATATTTCTATAATGGCGTGAATGCGGCGGTTTCGCTTTTAATAATTCCCCTTGTGCATATGCTTCATATACTGTATGGTGTTATTTAAGTAAAGTACACCCTTGCACGTTGTGCGCATCAGTAAAGCACTTGCCCCCCTGTCAGCGCTACAATTACAATAATTATTCATGACCAACCCCCAGCTTGGCTTTCAGTTGAGCGTTTAGTGTGCAGATGCTAAATAAAATGAGAGTTAGCCTTAACACTGTGTAAATTGTTTTTTCCTTTTTTTTTGTTTGTTTGTTTGTTTTGGTACCGCAGAAGTCCAAGCAGCTCGTGATCGTTCAGCCTGGATCAGAACCATGCTCGTACAGCAGTGAGTTCCATGTAGCACACACTGCACACATCCACCAATGATTCCCAAAAAGTAACTACGGTGAACTCGTGTTTATTACGGATACATTCCAGGTCTACCTGTAAAAAGTGAACATCTAAAAAGGTTTTGTTTTTGGTTTTTTTAATGAAAAAAGTATGACCCCTTCAACATAGATATAACTGATATATGTTATGCTGAACAGATTCCGCATTTGTGTTTATTTTGTATCCTTGCAAACAAGGACGGTAATACTCTCGCCACAATGCTCACAATCAATTAGTGTTCCCGGTTAGTGTGAAACTCTCACCGAGTCTGGCAGACGACAGACGAGGTGGCAGACGGGTTTTTACCGACAAAACAGATTTGCCGGGGAGAGCGAGTGTGAAAGATTTCGGGCGGCAGAGGAATGGCTGGGAGCAAATGTCAGACAGAGAGGCTTGAGACTGGAGGTTTAGCGGTGGTGGTGAGGTGTCGAAACAAGCAGGAATGACGCAATTTAAAAATGAACTCTGAATTTAAAAAAATGTATTGAATCAAACTGAAATATTACACTTAACCAGTGAATATAAAATACTACTGTAAGATGTGTAATTTAGAATAAAAGTAAAATATTTAGAAAGCGCAAGAGTGATGATTATTTACCAGTGCATTTACAGTTAAAAATGTAAAATAGCAATCGTGGCTGTTCAAACGAACAAAAGTATTAGTAATAAAATATTTTTAATTCAAGGCACGGTGGCTCAGCTGGTAAAGCGTTGGCTTCACAGTTCTGAGATCCCGGGTTCAATCCCGGACCCGCCTTTGTGGAGTTTGCATGTTCTCCCCGTGCCTGCGTGGGTTCCCTTCGGGCACTCCGGTTTCCTCCCACATTCCAAAAACATGCAACATGAATTGGACTCTCTAAATTGCCCGTAGGTGTGATTGTGAGTGCGGCTGTTTGTCTCTATGTGCCCTGCGAGTGGCTGGCGACCAGTTCAGGGTGTACCCCGCCTCCTGCCCGGTGACAGCTGGGATAGGCTCTAGCACTCCCCGCGATACTCGTAAGGATAAGCGGTGAAGAAAATGGATGCATGGTTAATTAAAAAAAATAATAAACTTTTTCTTTTTTTGTAAATGATACTAGACATGACTGAAATTGAAAGTCAACATCTGATGATGACTGTTGGGCAAATATAGAAATGCTTATTTTATTATTATTTATAATGTTAATAATAATAATGTGTAAAATTTTAAATAAATTAAGTAAAAATAGAAATACACTAACCCAAATATTCATAAAAGAATAAAGTCCAATTAAAAAGAGAATACTAGGTATTGTTAATGTTGACGTTTAATGTCAGAAAAATCTAAAATCCTAATACAAAAATAATAACAAATCCTCCGTCTAACACTTGATCATGTGATCTGTTGACACCCGGTTGTTATTCACTGACCAGGTCTTGCCAAACAGGCTACAGTTGTGACTCGCGGTTGGTTGTTGGACTCGGTGGCCACCTACACACTCCAAGGCTACGACAACTACCTCACGTGAGCTTAAGGACATGTTTTCCCGGCATTTTATCTTGAAATGTACTGTACAAAAATGTGCATAAAACAGAAAACCAGAAAAAATGTATAGATAAAGACAATATAATAAATAGTTCACCAAAAATGAAATTGTCCGGGGGTTTTTTCCCATTAGGAACTGATTTTTATTCATGAGAATGATCTGTTTTTAGTAGCTTCTGTAGTTCAAAGCGGTTCCCTGTTGACATGCACAGCTTCCACTAACAACATGGCCACCAAGAGTAGCGCTATTACGCAGAAACACAGTCAGTGTTGCCTCAAGTGAAAATTTTTAATTTATTAATGATTACGTTCCATATATATGTTGACAAAAGGCACATTTTTCCAAGAGGAATACTTTTTTCCTCAAATGTGTCGATGATTTTTGGATCTTCATGAAAGTTCATGGGGGTGGAAAACCTTAGAAAATTGGTTTGTGGAAGGAAGGAAAGAAAAAAAATTTGATTTATGTCATTGTCATTCTCTTTTTCTATGAGTAAAGGGGTCAAATTCGGTTAAGAGATTTATTTTTCTTCAATTCTTGGTGCTTGGAATGTTTTCAATATAAATCAGCGCATTAATATGTGCATTACGTGCATCCTCACCGGGTGACAATGTGTCTCAAAATATTTAAAAATGCAATGTGAAATGAATGCTTTTCTATTTTATAATTCATGAAATGTCCATCACTAGCTTTTGCATGTGGAGTCGCCCTCTGTGCGGAAAAGTTAATTAATAAGTTAATGGAAACCCGCCCGAGGTCAGCAATGTCCAGGAATGTTAAATTATCATCATAAGCATCAACCATACAGTTGTTGATCCGAGGACATCATAGATCACAGGTGTCAAACTCAGGCCCGGGGGCCAGATCCGGTCCGCCACATGATTTTATGTGGCCCGCGAAGGCAAAATCACGTCAACTTCTGTGATTCTTCAAATCTGTACCAAAATTTAAAATTCTCATATCATAAACCATAATGTTGAGGTATTGCAAGCGTTTTTACGTTACCAAACATCAACAATAGTTGAAAAACCCCGTTAGCCTTGATTTCTGTTTTCAAAAGGAATTCATAAATTTCACGTGTCAATATGATTGTGGCGATAAAAGATTTTTGTGATTTGACAGTCCCAACGGCCCTCCGAGGGAAACCCAAACTAGAACGTGGCCCGTGACAAAAATGAGTTTGACACCCCTGTAACACAGATGATTTTGCCAGATGGCCAATGTTAAGAAAGCAGCCCCATTAGGAAAAAAATAAATAAAACACATTATTACAAAGTCAGCCAGTTCAAATGAGTGAATACATGCATAACAGGTACTTGCATTCATCACAATTAGCATTGTTAAGAACAACAGCTGGCTGTGTGAAACCCGCACGAACCAAAACACAAAAACAGGAATGTCACCCCATCTCCCCCGAGGTCTTTTAAATGCCAGATGTGTCGGTGCCAGGACGTGGCTGTCTTCCAGTCAGCTGTTTTTTTTTTTTTTTTTTTTTTTATTAAACGCCCCCTTTTCAGCAGCATCATGTTCAATAGAGTATACAGTTGGAGCACTGAACGGGACTTGTTTTAGTCCTTTATCTGGAGAGAAGGAATGTCACGCTCGTCTCGTTTGAATGAGTCCAATCACTGGGGTTCTTTACAGTGCTCGGAAACGCTCGCGGTCACAAGGTCCTCTGTCTTTAAGTTAGTTAGACGTGTTTGTGTTAAGTGGCTTTGTGCGCGGATCAAGCCTGTTTGTTCGACATCTGTTGAAATTGAGTCGAGGAAACTTAGCTGTGGGTTTATGAGCGTTTATCCGCGCTTGCGTGATCTTTGGTACACCTGGACAAGACAAGACCCACGTTCTCCATTTTGATGTTTCCACAGTACTATTAATCCTTTTGAGCGTACACATTCTTCCCCATTCTTTAATCGGTGCAGTTCGACACGCCGTTCAAATGACTTTTGCATTTTTGATGACTCACGTCCCTTCTCCCCTCTCTAAGTGACAGGGTGAGCATTATCCCGCCGTCATTGGCATTGTGCCGCGTCCGTCGGAGGGGGTGTGGAGGCTGTTGCCTGGTAGCGTGCTCAGTTACTTCGTTATCTCTTTAAAGCCTTTAAATCCATTCATGCTTGACCCGCTTCATAATAGAAAGTACAATAAACTCTCGCCAAACTCACAACCGCTTGAATTTTCTGTAGAACATCAAACTATTAAAATATATAAAACTACAGGGAAAGGTTTGGCTTGCCGTTGGGAGTCGATGCGGCTAATCAGTTGCTAACAGCTCAAGATGAAGAAAATTTTTTTAATGTGCCGTAATTTCTGGCCTATAAGCCGAGACTTTTTTTCACACGCTTTCAACCCTGCGGCTTATACGGTGATGCGGCTAAATTGTGCATTTTTTTCTAACGGCCGCAAGGGGGGCACTCAAGCAGAAAAGGTTAGAGCGAGACCGGTAAAATATATCTGCCGAGGAAGTGGTATGTTTTATTTATTTATTTTAAATCAGCCCTGTTAGCGCTGTGCTAGCATGTTGCTGCTGTGTTACTGACATGTCTGTGATTTTTACCGGTATGTTTTTTTTTTTTACCAGCCTTGTTCGTGCTACCTTGTTGTTGCTATGTTAAGCTAAGGTATTAGAACTTTGAAAACTTTCTTTGAACCGTCTTTCTTTGTAAATATCTCGTGTTTCAATGTGGCCACTTGCGGCTTTTACACAGGTGCAGCTTATGTATGTACCAAACGGTATTTCCTTTACAAATGTACTGGGTGAGGCTTAAAATCAGGTGCGCTCTGTAGGCTGGAAATTACAGTATTTAGGGTTTAAACTATTAATATAAGCAATTGTCACCATTTTTACTGGGGGTGTGTACGGTATTTGAGAATTTTTGCTCGCGAGGTGTTTTCCTGAGTCACCTTTGAGCCATTGCCTTGCTTTAGCATCTCACAGCTCATTAGCCATGCTAGATATGAGAACTGTAACTTTTGTCTTTAAATGTATTTTCTACCTGCCAGGCTAAAGTACTCCAATCTCCAATTACCCCCGCCCCCCCACTGCATTTATAAGATTCTACAGCCTGTCGGTACCACTATTTTTGCTTCACACAATTTTCTGGTGTTTGTCGCTCGCCATTAGAATAAAAAGCTCCCCTTCATGGTCCGTAACGATTCAGGTGCGAAGGAGATTTCATCACCCGGCAAAAAAATAATTCATACGGCCTTGAAGGCTGCAACCTTCCCTGTTCCAATGTGTAAACGCTTACATGGCAACGAGGCATGGCAAGAGCCTGCAACCTGAGGAAGAAAGCGTTTGCCCCCCGCTCCCCAACGGTAATATAAAAGCTTTCTTAGGATTTTCTCAATGGATTCAAATGGCCTTGCACGTTATGTTTTCTTAGCCATTGTTTTCTCGAAACATGCTTACATGAATACACAGTGGAGGGTTTGCTTTGTGTCTTAGCTGTTAGCGTCACTGAATGTAAAGGCATGATGGACGACTGTTTATGAAATATGCCCACCCCTGTACAAGCCCGAGGCGAGAAAAGACTGCAACGTGACACACGTCGCGTCCTCTGTACTTACCCTCCACTAACATTTTTTTTTCTGAGACTTTGCCTCAAGCCTTTTAACCCTTATTTGATTTACTGCGTTTGGAAAATACCCCAAAACACTCATTTCAAACTTGTAAATGCATTTTTTTTTTTTTTTTAGAAATTGTGTTTGAATGCTTACAAGTTGATGCTAGGTCCCGAGTTCAATCCTGGAACCGCCTGTGTGGAGTTTGCATGTTCTCCCCGTGCCTGCGTGGGTTTTCTTTGGGCACTCCGGTTTCCTCCCACATCCCAAAAAACATCCAACATGAATTGGACACTCTAAATTGCCCATAGGTGTGATTTTGAGTGTGACTGTTTGTCTCTATGTGCCCTGCGATTGGCTGGCAACCAGTTCAGGGTGAACCCCGCCACTTGCCCGTTGACAGCTGGGATAGGCTCCAGCACTCCCGCGACCTTTGTGAGGATAAGCGGCTAAGAAAATGTATGGATGGAGGGATAAAGTCTCCAATTTGGTCTTTTATTGCACATCAGTTTTTATCATTCCGAATGGTAGCTTTTGCCACGGAAGTGCTTCATCCCCGGGACCGCCGGCGTGCCCCTGGGCATCTGGCATGACCTCTCCGCATGGCGAGGTGGTGGCGCTGCGAAATGTCACTTCGCTATCGCTCAAAGTAGCAGCAGCGCCAGCAGCTTTGGGGGCTTTCCACACAGATGCACAGTCCCACTTAAAGGTCACATAACGAGGCTCATGAATAATAGCTGCTGCAGTTACATTCGCATATGATGATAGTGAGAAATATGGACTCTATAATGTATGCATGTATTAAAATTATTTTTTTAATAATAATTCAACCCCTAGTAACGCCTGAGTCCAGTGCAGGTAATATGTGCTCCATTGCCACTCAGTGAAGATGTGAATGTGTTTCCGAGTGATTGTCTTAAAAAAAAAAACTTTTACCTGCAGTAGCTTAATGCTAAAACATGATGGGAAGTGCCATAGACTGGCGAACAAATAGCATGCATGTAGGAAGTTCATTCTAACAGCACAGGCATATTATTTGTCCTCTGCAAAGAAAAAAAAATGCAATTATGTAGTCACTCACCAGACTTGCTTCCCCGTCTGTCTGCATGGCTTTATTGTAAAAGTCATTTCCAGAATAATCTGAATAACAAAAACTTATATTTAAACTTATATTTCTTGGCATTTTTGGGTATTTTCACACTAAATCACAGTGAATGAAAGTCCTTCCGGCAGTCACCAGTGTTACGTTTTCTTTATTTCATCATCACACGAACAAAATGACATCAACCTTTGTCCCCCTCCCCCATTGCATTTCACCTTCGCGGTATTACAACAAATATTCATTTAGCAACATTAATATGTGGTGTTAATATTCAAAGCACTTGTGGTCTTTAGGAAATTGCAGAATTTTTAGTGCGTGTCTCATTTATCCGGTTCAGTGGTTTCGTCTACTAGTTTTGTGCTTGGTTACGGATCGGCAGCTCCACCAAAACAAAAAAAAATACACTTGATGGTTTACCTCACATTGTTTTTTTTTTTTTTTTTTTAAAGCAGTGCAAAGACTCGAGACAATAAATTACGTTTCTGCGCAGCTCACATGAGCACGCAGCTCTTGGCGCGCTCCTTCCTGATGGCGGGCGGGTGCTCGTGAATGTCAGTCCGGGGCGGCTGCTGCGAGACCCGCTTGAGCCCCCGCCGCGAGCCGGCACGCTTGAGCGGGGGCCGGGGGGCGGCGCGCCTCACCGATGCCAGGGTGGTCACGTGGAACACGTCGCGGACGGTGTTCTCCGAGTACTTGGAGGTGCACTCGGCGTAGGCCACGGCGCCGATCTGTCTCGCCAGATGAGTACCCTTACATGGACAAAAAGGTCTTGTTTTAATGTAACCCTCAAATAAATCACCCTGATGGAAGAGAACCGAAAGAATGAAATGGCTAAACAATGAGTCAGAGGACATTAAAGTGCCGGGGGTGTGATAATTCTTTGCTTTCAGCAGCTCCTTTCACATTAAAATGATGCACTTGTCGTTTTCTTCGGCAATCGTGGTAGGAAGTAAAAAGATAAAATTTCCGTAATTCCAGGCCTATAGAGCTCACATGGTTATCAGCCTCGGTACAGAGAGTTTAACGCTTGCGCCGACTCTGTGTACCGAGGCTTATAACCATGTGAGCTCTAAAGAGTCTAACGCTAGCGCCGCCTCTTTCTGCGTACCAAGGCTAATAACCAGTTGCGCTAATGCTAGCACCGTGCTAACGCTAGCGCCGCACTAACATTAAACTCTGTATACCCAGACTTATAACCAAGTGCGCTAACGCTCGTGTCGCGCTGACCCTAGCGCCGCATCACCAAGTCAGGTCTTTCCTGAAGTCATTCAAAGCATTGGGATTTGATGCGCGACTTTGAGATTACGGTGGCGCACCATTAACTGACTCGGTTTGTGTGCCCACCGCGCTTGTAGTGTGCCTTTGTCTCCGCGGGCAGGATTAAAAGCCTTTTTGCACAAAACCTTTTCAACGGCGCTCTCCCCTCCTCTCAGATACGCTCGGGCCGCTTTTTTTAGACGGGCGCCGGTAAACCGTCCGCCCGAGTTAGGCCAAAATGAAAAAGACGAGGTTAAAAGAGGCGCGCGTTCGTCCAAATTCCGACTGAAGTCGCTTGATGTCAAATGTAAAAAGGCTTAACGCGGCAATTACTGTCAGGACAATAAGGGTTGTTACCTTTTGCTTTGATGGAGAATTGGAAGGAAAAAAAATAATAACTTGTTAGCTTCCCAGAGTAGGGAATTCACATTTACATGAAAATAAGCTATTAAAATTCATACGCGGCAATGCTCCTTCCTCAAGACACCAACAAAAGAATTGTACCGGTGCCCATCCTGTGTTTGTCTTCCTGCTTTGTTCAGCTCCGCGAGTTTCTGTATTTGTTGAAGCGAATCTGCCGCGAACGTCGCCCGTTTGTTTTTCGGAGGATTTTGTTGACGTGCGCCGCGACAGAAAAGTAATCAACGGCGTGTCAAACTCCAAGCCCGGGGGCCAGATCCGGCCCGCCACGTGATTTTATGTGGCCCGCGAAGCCAAATCTAGAGTGTCAATTTCCGTGATTCTTGTAAAAATCTGTACCGAAATTTCAAATTGTCGTGTATTGTAAATGACAAAATTGAGACATTACAAGCATTTTTGTGTTACCTTACCCTTGATTTCTGATTCCAAAACTACTTCATAAATTGTTGATGTAAGTATGATGAGATGATTAAATATTTTTGTTCCGCAGTCATCACGGCCCTCTGAGGGAAACCTGAACTACAATGTGGCCCGTGAGAAAAATGAGTTTGACATTCCTGGTTTAGGGTGACCAGGCGGCGGAATACCGAGTTACTAGGGCGCGGTTGAAGTTGGAATGGTGGACAAAATGGCGGAAAGGAATTTCTCCTAACCTGTTCGTGGGTGACGGGAATGAGTCTGTGTTTGGAAAGCTCCCTCAAGACGTTGACGTCCGTCCTTAAGTCCAACTTGCAGCCCACCAGCACCACTTTGGCATTGGGGCAGAATTCTTGCGTCTCTCCTTGCCACTGCAGAAACAAAAATGAACCAAAATTGATATTCCCCTAGAAACCAGACAAAATTAGTGAAACAGAAATAGCACAAAAATTCAGTGTCTTGTTGTTTCCTCGCTTCCCGGCACTGGCAAGTACTCCACTTGTACCGTTTCTCCTCGCTTACAAGGAGAGCTTTTCTCCGGCATTGTTCGGACGAGCGGCCGGCGCTGGCTTTGGCTTTGCCCAACGCCGAGCAACCGGTGAATGGGAGCAATTTAGATGAGTCACAAAGGATCGGCGCGAATAAAGCGCTTTATTGTTCCGCGCTAACAACGCCGATCAGTCTGCGTTTTGTGCGGGAGGTAGCGGGTTTGCGTGCTAATCAAAGGACGACAATAAAGGCTAACCTTAGTTAACCCTGAAGTACATTGTACTACAGTGAACTCATGCAACATCACAGAATTTTTAAGCAGTCATTCTTTTATGGGTTTTTACGGTACATCGGTGAGTCCGAATTTCGTTTTGCCTTCAGAGTAGTACATTATCGACAATGTTAAATATGCTTTGATTGTACATGTTGCTGTTCAGTGTGTGTTTAACCATTGGAAACTATATTGTGATTACCATATCACATTTGCTAAATTTACGTCAGGCAATCTATGGCATTTCGCTGAATATATTTCAACATGAAGCTACTTGAAAAGATTCTTAGGAATATTTCATGTTTAAAAGCGTTTTAATGCGTCTGTGGTGTCTGACAAAGTTTCACCAATCAAAGGCTAGTTGCCATTGAAAAGGATGTACTGTCATAATTACCATAATTACCGGCCTACAGAGCGCACCTGGTTATTAGCCTCACCCAGTACATTTGTAAAGGAAATACCATTTGTACATACATAGGCCGCAGCCGTGTAAAAGCCGCAAGTTCCCACATTGAAACACGAGATATTTACAAAGAAAGGTGGTAAGAGTTTTAACGCTAGTGCTGCCGGGCTAATGCTAGCCCCACGCTGACGCTAGCGCCGTGCTAACAAGGCCGGTGTAAAAAAAAAAAAAAATACCAGTAAAACCCACAGACACGGCAGTAACACTAGCGCAGCGGTAACAGTGCTGGGCCGGGAAAAGTCAGTTCCTCAGCACATATATTCCACCGGTCTCACTCTTACCTTTTCCGCTCGAGTGCCCCCCCTTGCGGCCGTTAGGGGAAAAAAAAATGCACAAATTAGCCGCATCACCGCATAATCCGCAGGTTTGAAAGAGTGTGGAAAAAAAGTTGCGGTTTATAGGCCGGAAATTACGGTATTTATTGTTGTTCTCTGCACGGAATGCATTTTACGACTGAGAAGAGAAGGACCTCAGGGCGCTGTAGAAAGCTTGGGAAGTTCCAGTACGTCACAATCCTTCTGGCAGTACTTAATGAATTCATGCTATATGACATACTGTAAGTCGGATTCTGCTATATTTAGCCTTGCCCGCAGTACGTCATTGCATTCACTTATACGGAATATTTTAGCTGTTTTGGCTCAGCAGAAATAGCAGTAATTTGTTTTTTTCCATGTATTAATAAAAGGTAGCTTGTACGGCTGATTTTGTTTCATGGGTCAAAAAGTCAGTCACTCTGCACCGATTAATGGCATTGCAATTCATTTCAAAGGGAAATACAATACACTTTTTGGATTCAATACACAATTTTTTTAGACCTACGTTGTATTTATGCTACAAGGACTTGAAGCAGTAAAATATTTTGATAGCCGCCCTGAATCACGTTGACATTTGGTGATGCATGATCAGGGCCTTTCTCCTAAAATAAAGATTTCAGAGACAACAGAGGACACGGAATTGAAAAATTGAAGCAGCTTTCAAACTCGAGCTATTTTTCAAACTGCGGAGGGGGGGAAAGTGAGAGTTAAAAGATAATTGAAGGACACGACGGCTCGCTGTCAGGCGCGGTTATTAAAAACACTGCAGAAAATACACGACGTCGCTTCACGTTATCTTTGCGCTGATTAGTTGAGCACGTCTAATTGCTTGGTTCACCTTTTTTTTTTTTCTTTCTTTTTTTGTCTCTTGCGCTGAAGTCGAATTGAAAAGTGCCGTCCGACGTGTCACTCCAGCATCCCCAGCATGCATTGTGCAAACTGTGAACCCGCCGCACGAGGGCAAAGTTCAAGTCGGCCGATTAAAGAATTTGTCCCCTACATTGTGATGCTTTTTTTTTTTTTGTCTTTAGTTGTGCTGATCCTGTCACACGGTGATGATGATGATGGATGTCGGAGGAGTCAAAAGGGCCACCGTAACACGGGCATGTGGGGTATGCATGGAAACGGTCAAAGTTTGCAGTTAGCCGTAGTAATATAGCTCCATTGATTACAGCGTTATAACAACAACACTGAAGCTATTCGTTAGCAAGCTAACTGCGATTTGCGTCCTTTATGAGCATCCTATGTGAAGCAAAGCTATGTGGTTGTTTCGGGTACACAATTTGTTCATGTCCACGGACACCACACTGACCTTTTTCACCACGCTGTCCATCGTCTCCGGACGACTGATGTCGAAGCAGATGAGGACGGCGTCCGAGTCGGGATATGCTAACGGCCGCACGTTGTCATAGTAGGCAGAACCTGTCCAGGGGGATTGGGTGGGGGATAAAAAAACAAAACAAAAAACAGACGTGACCAACCAACACCTAAAAATGGACTATAGTATCCCCCTCCATATTTGGAGTGGCGAAGTTGGTGATAACACTTGTAACTTGTCACCCATTGAAATGAATAGAAATGCCATGAATCTGTTCCAAAAACATCCATCTTGTTTTTAGGAAGGTAAAACAGCTCGATACAGTTTTGTACCTTTGAAAGACATCCAATAATACGTAGGATATAAAGAATTAAACATTTGTGAATTCTGCTTCATTTTTTTAATGAATTTGACATTTTGTGGTTCCTTCTAGTGTGTGTGTGCCTTGGCAGACAATAAAGACACAAAGATGGTTACAACTAATTTCAGTAAGATGAAGTTATATTAGTTGTTTTTTTTTTTTTTTTAGGATTAGGAATGCACACGGTGGACGGGTGGATCAGCTGGAAAGCTTTGGCCTCACAGTTCTGAGGTCCCGGGTTCAATCCCGGCCCTGCCTGTGTGGAGTTGGCGTGTTCTCCCCGTGCCTGCGTGGGCACTTCGGTTTCCTCCCACATCCCAAAAAACATCCAACATTGATTGGACACTCTAAATTGCCCCTCGGTGTGATTGTGAGTGTGGCTGTTTGTCTCGATGTGCCCTGCGATTGGCTGGCAACCCGTTCAGGGTGTACCTCCGCCTCCTGCCCGTTGACAGCTGGGATAGGCTCTGGCACGCACCGCGACCCTTGCGGGGATAAGCGGCAAAAAAATGAATGGATGGAAGAATACACGCCTGTGAGTATCGTTATATTGCCTCTCTACGTGTTGCTGTGCCTTTTGTGTTCCTCGGTACTACTACTTTAGCCCGTCTGGATTTTGCATTATGTATTGGCATTAAATTAGCAGACAAAAGTTATGTTGTTTGGTGACAAACCCAATACGTAATTGTCTTTTTGTTGATTAGTTTGGCAGCAGATTTAAAATAATTGCCCCCACCCCAAAAATAGATAACTGTATCAATGAAGGCCTCCCCCTATCAACCTTACCGCGTCTTCTGCAGTTGAGTAATTGATGCCCCCCGGACATCTTTTGTGAATAGTTGCTTCTGTTCAATTCTGAATTACCTTTTTTGTTTTTTTCATGCCAAAGTAAGAAAAATTGCAACAAATGTGATTAGCAAACAGCGGATGAAAATGATGAGTGGGTGAAAGTTATGTTTTGAAACCCGGGGCAAGGGGGCGGGGGGGGGGGTGACCATTACTCAACTGAGGGACAAGTGCGGGCGGTATTCTGAATGGCTCGTCAACTTGCTCGTCGACAATGCTATTTTATTCTCCCAGGGGGGCCCAGGGTGAATTGGGGCCATTGTGACAACATTCCGACGCCGCTCGGATTCCTAGTCGGCAAAATATTGCGCTTTTGTGGCCCAAACATTCGGCATCAGCACTTTGACTCAGAATTCCAATCAAATTCCACAACGGAATGCGGCGTTTTCCCTCTTTCAAATGGGACATATTATTCTCAAGATCCCTTAAAAAAATAGATTATATAGCAATAAATGTGATTAGCAACGAGCGAGGGAGCGAGCCATTATTTTTCGTATGCACAACCAAATTTTTTGTGTGGTTCATT